>NC_142934.1:27920951-27925951 GCF_046866305.1 Octopus bimaculoides
GGCGCAGGAGTGGCTGTGTGGTAAGTGGGTTCAGTCCCACTGCGTGGCACCTTGGGCAAGTGTCTTCTACTATAGCCTCAGGCCGACCAAAGCCTTGTGAGTTGATTTGGTAGACAGAAACTGAAAGAAGCTCATCGTATATATATATGTATGTGTGTATATGTTTGTATGTCTGTATTTGTCCCCATGACTTCGCCTGACAACTGATGCTGGTGTGTTTACGTCCCTGTAACTTAGCGGTTCGGCAAAATAGACCAATAGAATAAGCACTAGGCTTACAAAAAATATGTCCTGGGGTCGATTTGCTCGACTAAAGGTGGTGCTCCAGCATGGCTACAGTCAAATGACTGAAACAAGTAAAGGGGTAAAGGAGAATATATTGAGAAAGAAGAAGAAAATTGATGTATAAACATCAAAAAATAAACTCTCAGTAATTTAGAGCTCAATTCATAACAGGTTGTTATACTACAATACATTGCAGGAAATTCAAGTGCATCTGACATGCATGTATATACATAATCAGCTAAAATAATCTTTAAGAACAACACATGTTTATGTGCACATATTCCTTGTCTTGACAAATGTCACTGTTGTATAAAGGATGTATTACCTTTACTTTGCTTTGGAAACATGAAAGGTGTGTGGCAGGAAGTGCATCAAGCTCTAAAAAATCTGCCCCTTCCCAACTATAAGTATATTGCTTTCAACATACAGTTTCAGATGAAATTTTTGCATATATATATATCTTTTACTGGTTTCAGCCCAGAGCTGAGGTCATACTGGTGCACCACCTATATATATATATATATATATATATATATAGTTTATTATTCCTTTAAGGTAAGATCAACAAAAAAACTCCATCTGGTGAGAGATAAAAATCATACGAATTACTAAGTCTCATGCATTGGAGACATGAGTCTAGGCAGGTTTTTATAACATGCCTGTGTCTCCAAGCAATTTTCAAACTCTGGTCACATGACTTATTCAGGATGCTGAAAAAAGAGATGCAAAAAAGATGGAAAAAGAAAAGAAAAAGCGGAAAGTCAGAGATATGTCCCCTTCATGTGTAAAGCCATAATAAGCTAGATGTTGTGGAATAATTCAACGGAGAGGGGCCCAAAGTCTGTGAGACAGCTGCTCAATCTAGAGAGGGTGAAGTCCCCCAGTTCACCAAAAGAAATTTGTCCATATGTCTATATTAGCCGAAAATTTCTGATCCACCACCCTACTGAATTCCAGAGCATATTATGGTTTTATGGTCAAAGGCAACATAATTCTAATTTTCATTTTTCCTTTTCTTTTCTTCCATTTTTTCACCCTTCCACTTTTTGCATCTACCTTCTCATTTTTCCTCATGAAGTCTCTTGTTCCAGTATCCTGATTTGTAAATTGAATATTCTATGTTCTCAGAGCATGAAAAATTGCTTGGAGACACAAGACATGTTATAAAAGTCTGCCTAGACCTGTATCTCCAATGCATGAAATTATTAGGGCTTGTATCTTTATACTGTATGCATTAAATGATATATATGTGTGTGAGTAAAATGAAACACTACATTAAAGTTAGGTTTGAACAATGCACTGTTTTTAAGTGATATTACTAAAATGAATACTTATGTGAACAGGTTCGTAGGAGTTACAAGTAGAATATTTTAAGTACAAACTATATATATATATATATATATATATATATATATATATATATATATATATGTATATGTATAAGTATAAAATAACACACAAATACATATATAAACATATGTGTGTATGTGTTGTTTTATTTTTTAAAGAGAAAATTGTCTACTATATCTAAGCTAGACTATCAGTGACTCTATGTATGTAAGCTTACACATGTTTTATGACTTGCGTTCATACATAATTCTATATATCCATAGTATTTTTTTATCATTTTTGTATATGATTTTTCTATTTTAGTACTTGCTTTTTATGCATGTGTTTTTATTTTTTTTTTTTTTTTAAGGATGAAATATCAGAAATGGTTCACTGCAGAAGTGATGTGACTAATCACTCTAGCAGCTGTTACATTGGACACCCTAAAAAGGCAATAGCTAATTGATGGATGTGTGTATATGTGTGTTTGTGTGGGTGTTTATTAATGAATTCATGTATATGTGTATTTATGTGCATGTGTGTGCATGAACATGTGTATATATATATTTGCAAATATGTATGTTTATATGCGTGTTTTTCTGAGTGTATGCATATTATGTAACAGTATGTGTATGTGTGTATCTATGTGTGTAATGTTTGCATATCTACATCTGCATGTATATAGAAGTTTATATATATATGCATATTTGTTTATGTGTGTTATATGGGTTTCTTATGAAACAGTATATATTGTGAAGGTTTATATCAAAGTATTGTCATCTGCCTCTTTGTAGTCTTTTTCAATAATTGGTTGATTCATAATGGATGATGTCAAAATAAAATTGTGATTTAGTGAATGTCAGATTGCATAATCACACAAATATTTGTCACAGGAAACATTTAAAAGATTACTTTAAGTGACAAAGCTCTATACTGGTTGCAAAATTCTGAGCTAAAACTGAAACATCTGAACAGTGTGGTCCTGTGACCAAACAATGAGGGCAACTTGCCAGCCAGAAAAGCAGATATAAAACATCGTTGTTGATGATGGCAATGATGATGATGATGATAATTCATGTAGTATAACTTTAATTTATCAAGACTGTATTTGTTCCAAGGGAAAGAAAACATTGTTGAACAAACCTAAAATCAAGCAAAGCATAGCTGATAACTCTAAATAAATAAATAATTCTTACACTGGTCACTCATACTATTACTACTTCAGTGAATTGGTTTCATCAAAAATGCTGGTTTTTGATTTGTCTTCTCAGGATTCCACTTCTCCCATTGGTAGCACATTTGGACAGTATAAAGTTTCTACTTACTTCTGTATCTGACTTGCAGTAAAGTTGTTTATTTGATGTTCTTTTTTTATGAAATAATACTTTAGTTTTTCAGAAATTTCAAACTTTCATAGTTTATTTAGTACCAGATCTAGTTGTTTGTTTATTCCCAATGGATTTTCTTTTACTGTTGCTTTATCACAAAAATGTTACAGCTGTAAGTTCCATACTAAGTTATAACCTTAAACTATTCTATCTTGCTCATCTGAACTTTATCCTGTTTGATCTTTATGCATTATCTTTTTTATTTTTAAACAATGGATAAATTATTTTGTATTTATGTTTTTTTTATAACTTGGAGGTGGAAGAACAGCATTTACAACACTTCTCAGGGTCTCTGTGACTAGTGAGAGTAAGTTAATAGACCAGAGGCCCTACCTAAATGTTTAAAACAGAGCATTTTACTAAACATTCACAAAGACCAGGTAGTGGTATTAAATCAAGCTACAGATTAAGCTTTCTACTCAAGAACAAGAATGGTCCTGCAAATGGTTTCCACAGCTTTTAACTGCCAAATTTCATTCATAACACTTTGGTCGATCTGAGTCTTTCATAGAAGACACTTGTTCAAAGTGCTGCACAGTGGGTTTAAACTTGAAACCACCGAGTTGGGAAGCAAACTTCTTAACCACAAATTCAAACCTGCAGCACACAGAAAAGTTGTTCTGCTTTAATGCACCCAATTTCTTTTTCTATTATTGGCACACTAGTGATCAGGAATCACATCATCATCCTTTAGAATCTGGTCAGATAAGTGAGACAGGTATGATAATGAGCCATTTTAAAGCTTTCATCATATCCATATCCATGCCTGCTGCTGTTTTCCTTGCTTTCCATGTCAAATGTGGTGAATACTTTATGCATAAAGTCCAGTTTTGATTCCTGTTTGGAACCACTTTACTGTAAAGTGCTAATACTCTGGATTCTTAAGTCTCCATGCTTAATTAAGAATCAATACTTCTTTAAAACAATTACCTGTAGCATGAGAGAACAGCCATGATGTCTGGCATAATGACATGTAAATAGCAGTGTTATTTTATTGGAATAATGGATGTTCTATTTCTATTTGTCTCTGAAGCAAATGAAAGATGATAAAACAGGAATGAATCCTAAAATTATGATTGTTTTATCTTTTTCCCCTTCATTTCTTGCTGTTACTCTTTTCTTCATTTTTCTTTCTTTTCTTTCTGTTTGTCCAGAAAGTATTCAGGATTTAAATATAGAAATAGTCTAAGAGATATTATAATGCCTCAGCAAACAAGGTTCTTTTTATGTTTTTGAAAGTGATAATATATATTTATTGATTGGCTGCACTTGATTTTGCTATATTTTGACAATGAAAAATCGTAGTAGATTTCATTTTTACCACCTTCTTATCATACTATCACTTATTATTTCATTTCTCTTGTTCTCTGTTAATCTCTGTCTGCGTACATCTCTCTCTGTCAGTCTGTCTGTTCTCTATCTGTCTGTCTGTCTGTCTGCCACTTACCAACCTATTCTCACTGTTCTCCTTTATATACCTATCCACTCTCTATTTTCATTAGATTCTCAGTCCCACTGCCTGTCTATGAATTAATTGACTTTATCTAAAGGGATGTTTTTTCCCTCTTTTTGATCTGACAAAAACATGTTTATTGGATGTATTTTCTATTTTTGGAAAGAATAGACAAGTTTGTGTGTGTGTGTGTGTGAGTGTGAGAGAGAGAGAGAGAGTGTGTATGCATATGTGGGTATATATATATGTATGTGTATACATACATACATTTATAAACTCTGGCTGGCTCTTTCATTGCCTGATTTCATTACTGCACTTAACATCATGGCAATCCATCAATAAAAATTTTATTTAAATTTGAAGCAAAAATGTCTTAGGTTAGTAAGAAATAATTATATTTTAACACTGGTGTACAGAAATATGCATATATGAGTGGTTTAGTCCAAAACCACACGCACACGCACACACACACACACACACACACACACACACACACACACACACACACACACACACACACACACACACACACACACACACACACA
>NC_142934.1:27930951-27973451 GCF_046866305.1 Octopus bimaculoides
GGAGCTGGAGGTCCATGATTGCCAATGCCTGTAGGTACAGCACATAAAAAAGAGGAGTGTAATTCAGTAGTTTTGGTCTGCTGTAATTGTCTAGTTATTTGGGTTTCATGCTTGGTCAAAAGAAATTAATCTCTCTCTTTCTTTCTCTCTCTCCCTCCCTCCCCCCTCTCTCTCTTCATAAAAGCTATGAAATGATTTTTGCTGACACAAGATTTATTTAGCTGTAGAATTTTTTGCTGAGCAGGCAATAGGTGTTATTTGAATTGTGATTTGTATTTTCTGTTTTGTTGGAGGTTGTGGTAGGGTGGGATTAGAGGGCAGAGGTGTTTGGGCAGAGAAATCATTCAGATTTTGCTTGCTTACAAGAAATTCCTGTAAAACAACTCTTGCTTCACCTCATTGTGTATGTTCGTGTGTGCACATATGCATACATACATATGTCTTTGAATGTGCGCAGGTTTGTATTTGTCAGAATATATCATATATTTGTGAGTTTCTGTTACACATATCAATGAAAACAGCCTTCTGCTTTCAGTGAATTTTGTCATAGTTGATGATACTGTAAAATTTTTGCATATATTATCCAGGAAACTGACTTAAGCTTTCCATGCCAGTGATTACATTGTGATTCTGAGAATTAAAAATACTTGAGCAAAAATTTAATAATAGTTAAAACAGAAATTACTCATGCATGCATTGTCTGAAATATACCACTACTTGTTATGTTTCTAAGTCTTATAGGGTGATTTCAATAAAAGAATAGATAACACATTTAACACATGTAATAAAAAATGAAAGAAAATAACTACTGTCCTAGTATGAACCAACAAAGGAACTACCAAAATGAAGGCAGCAGAAGGAACATTATAAACAGCTTCAACTCAGCAGATCAGTAGCAACCTAACCAAACAATAACAAAACAATACATGAGTCATATAGAGGTGGATCTGGATATAAGGAAGAAGTAATAGTAGTAATTGTTTCAGATTTTGGTACAATGCCAACACTTTAGGGGAAGATGTTAGTACTTTATTTTAGGGACCCTGAACTCAACTGGAAGAAATGCCATTAATGATACTGGTTTGCTGCCTTATAAAAAAAAAAAAAAATCTACTTCAGGCACAAGGCTTGAAATTTTGTGGGGAGGTGGTAGTCAATTACATTGACCCCAGCTGGTATTTATTTCATCAACTGTGACAAGATGAAAGGCAAAGTCAACCTCAGTGGCATTTGAACTCAGAATGTAAAGACAGATGAAATGCCACTAAGTGTGCTAAATAATAATGATTTCAAATTTTGGCACAAGGCTAGCAATTTCAGGGAAAGTGTAAGTCAGTTACATCAACCCCAGTGCTCAAGATTGAAAGGCAAAGTCAACCTCGGTGGAATTTGAACTCAAAATGTGAAGATGGATGAAATGCCACTAAGCATTCTGCCCAGTGTGTTAATGATTCTGCTAGCTTGCCATCCTAAATAATAATAATAATCAATTAGAGGAGCACAATATGTAATAATAAATGCAGATTAAGATTACTAATAATAGTTTCAAATTTTGGCACAAGGCCAGTGAGTTCATGGGAGAGAGAAAGTCGATTACATTGTCTCCAGTGTTCAACTACTAGTTATTTTATCTACCCCGCAAAGATAAAAGGCAAAGTCAGTCTTGGTGGAATTTGAACTCAGAATGTAAAAATAATGAGATGCTGCTAAGCATTTTGTCCTTAATGGCTTCTTTTAAATAATGGGGTTGATTTGTTACATTGGCAGAAAGCCATAGATTTGCAGGCAGGAAAGTATAGTTAATTGAATCGACTCTGTTAATTAGTTGATACTCTGAAGTGATGAAAGTAAAGTCAAATCTTGTTGGAATTTAAATTCAGAATTGCATTTAAGTTGGCATTGGAGCTCCATGCAGTTCTGTGACTTGTTGAACCCTGTCAAAGTATCCAATTCATGCCAACATGGAAGACTGGCATTAAATGATGGTGAACAACTAAAACATTACACATTGTCAAACTTGAGAAAATGAAAAAAATAGGTTATGTTGTGTGGTGATTGCATAAATGGAAGTGTTTATGAAATTTGTAAACAGGATAGGCAGAGTGTTTGACATTTTTGAAAAGAAATACTGGAATAAATGACTTAATTTTCTGTGGCATTAATTATAGCTAAATACTTCATATTAGAATGCATCTATTTAAGGCTAGATACACATGATGTAAGGGAACTATTTGGCAGCCCCAGTACTATTACAAGACTTAAATGAATATTATTCATGTTGTATATTTACAGCAAAGTCGTAAAAAAGGCAAAAAAAAAAATCTTTTTTTTTTTTGTTTTGCCATAAAGCTGATTAATTCTGTCTTCTATGCTATGAAATTTATTAAAATATTTGAAAAAAAGCAAAAATGTATTTTGTAATTGTTACTGTGATAGACTGTATATTGCTGTGATAGTGTTTATATTGTCACTGTGATGTTTTTGATAATGTTGTCCTCTTAAATTAGACTTGTAATCTATGTGATGAGTGTCTATATAGTTCCCGTCTACTCAGTGTCATTAACAAGGCTTGGCTCATTGTGGTAAAAGAAATTTGCTTGAGATGCTATGCACCGGAATTGAACCTCAAACATAATTATGAAGTAAACTTCTGAATCATTCAGCCATTCCTATATCCCGACATACATACATTCACACACATAGACACATACATGTGCACACACAGACTATAATATAAATGTGAATGTACATGCACAAATGCATATATTGGCATTCAATATGTGTGGGAAAGGTACAATAGTACTATTGATTATCATGACCTCATTAGTTAGCAGTTTACTTTATTTAATCCACCCAGTATAGTTGAGAGCAATGATGACTTCAACAGGATTCAAACTGAGAACTTAGATGCAAAATGTGGAAAAGCATTTTGTCCATTGCTTTACTGAATCTACCAGTGATGATTTCTAATTTTGGCACAATTCCATAGTAGTAGTAGTAGTAGTTATAATAATAATGATAATAATATATAACAAGTTGGGGAACCACCCACGAAATTATTTCTCACCAAATGAGACAGATGATTAAATGACTAAACCAATATTTTGGCAGCTATGTTTAGTTTAGCCTGTTTTTTAACGATGTGTGTTTTCAACAGTAATTAATATACATATTAACAAGACAGTATGTTAATAGCATTTTTTTCTCAGTTTATCATATCCATGTATAATATATATGTAAATATTTATTGTTTTTGTTTAAAATTTAGTTAGGTAAATAAAAAAATATTTTAGTAACAGAAAATCTTGATGTTAAAATAAATATTTTGTATCTAAAGAAAACAATGACAAGTGTTTGATGATAGTTGTTACTTAAATATGTCCACTGCTTGAAAATGTCCAATGGTTTTTATTTTACATTCACACTGGCAAGGCTCTTGAGTAAAGTGAATTATGAACATTTCACCAAATTATCCCATCTCTATGTTCATAAAGTCTAATTACCTGTCTTACATATATTTGTTGAAAGTTTTCATTAATATTAATTCACTCTTTTGTCACATTTGAGTTCAATCTTTCTTATCAGTTAAGATGGCATATTATTAAAGATATACTGAAATGACACCTACCCTAGACAATATGCTTAAAATATTCAACAACTGACCAAAAGATGAATGGCTAATGGAGACAGTTTGACTGGGGCTGGTCAGCCAGAGAGCTGCACCAGGCTCCAGTCTGTTTTGGCTTGGTTTCAATGGCTCAATGCCCTTCCTAATGCCAACCACTCGACAGAGTGTACTGGGTATCTTTCATGTGTCACTGGCACAAGTGCTTTTACATGTCATTGGCACAAGTGCCTTTTATGTATCACTGGCATAGGTACTTTTTACATGTCACGGGCACTGGCTATGATTTCATTTAGCTTGATGTGTCTTCTCAAGCACAGCAAATCACTAAAGGTCTCAGTCACCTGTCATCACCTCTGTGAGACTCAACATCCAAAGATCATACTTTGCCACCTTATCCCTCATCTTTCTGAGTCTACCTCTTCCACAGCTTCCCTCCATAGTTAGAGATTGGCATTTCTTCATGCAGCTGTCCTCATGATGTCCTACAGCTGTCCTACATGATGTTGAAATGAGGGTATATATACACACACATGACAGGCTCTTTCAGTTATTGTCTACCATTTCTACTGACAAGCCTTTGGTCAGCCCAGGTCTATAGAAGACACTTCTAGTGTAGTGGGACTGAGCCTAGATCCACATGGTTGTGAAGCAAGCTTCAGCTACATTTCTGTTGTGCATGCATATACATGTGTATGCACACATTGTGATGGACATAATCACCCTGCTGCTTTTTTCTTTTGTTTTTTTCTTTGTAAAATAATTCTTGAATGGAAAGTTTATGTCCAAAGATACAAAAACTCTTGTTGGGTAAAAAAGCAGACAAAAGCTAGCGTGTTGCAGTAATCTAGTACTTAACTTTTATATTAGAAATATCTATGCTGAAGCATACCTAAAGGGAATAACCACAGACAGTAGTTATTAAAGAGAAGTGATGACTCATTTAGTTACAACTTGCTTTTTCACCCAACCACCATCTAACTATTAGCCAGAACTGAAGATGTTTTCCTTTAGTCTCAAATCCAGAAGCTTTACAGTTTGGCTATCATTCTAAAAATGATAGGTTATTCTCTGTTTATTCTCCAGATGTAGCTGCACTGTGTTTTTATTTGTTTGGTTTCTTTTCTTGTCAGTAGTTACTAAGTGTTGGTGTCAAGATGGTAAGCTATTTTTGAGAGTTTGACATTTTAGTTAGCAACAAAAATGGGTGCAGTTTTTATTGTTTCAGCTAGTGGTAGTTGGCATGTTAATATGAGAGTGGAAATGTCACAAAGGCATCTTTGTGTTACATTATTCATTTTTAGATCTGTAAATGTAATTTTAGTTATTCTGATATTTATTTCCTACTAAATAAATAAAAATAAATTAATAAATCATAAAACAATAACACTGTTTCTTACCAATTTTTATTTAAGAAGTGGGTGCAAGTAGTGGCAATAGTTATTGTTGTTTAGCAGGAAACACAGGGTCACATTGTCCAACACATCCTTTCTTTAAGAGAGTAATATGAAATTTGGGAGTGATTTGACTGGTATTTCTAGCATGTTCAGTGACCATGTTGAGGCCACCTTGTTAGCTTGTAGGTGTATCTTTCACTTGTTTCAGTCATTGGATTGTAGCCATGCTGGGGCACTGCTTTGAAGGGTTTTAGTCAAATGAACCAACCCCAGTACTTATATTTTTAAGTCTTGTACTTATTCAGTTGGTCTCTTTTGCCAAACCACTAAGTTACACAGATATAAACAAACCAACACTATTTGTCAAGCAGTGGGTGTGGACAAACACAAAGACACACATATGGTAGGTGTCCAAACAGTTTCCATCTACTAAGTTCACTCACAAGACATTGGTCAATCTAAGGCTATAATAGACACTTGCCCAAGGTGCTGTGTATTGGGAATGAACCTGAAACCACATGGGTGCCAGATGGTCTTAGCTATACAGCCAGGTAACAAAAGCAACAAAAACAAAATCATTGCTGTGTTGCAGTAATTTAGTGCTTAACTTTTATATTAGAAATATCTATGCTGAAGCATACCTAAAGGGAATAACCATAGACAGTAGTTATTAAAGAGAAGTGATGACTCATTTAATTACTACTTGCTTTTTCACCCAACCACCATCCGACTGTTAGCCAGAACTGAAAATGATATATTTGAAATGGCATTGAAGTTGTTATTTAATACATCTGTGACCAATGTTGAAAACTGATCCAAGTGTCTAAATATTGTCAGCCATTTCTTTTTTGGAAACCCTTTCTTTCTGGGGTCCTACAGAGACCATTGGAAACACTGGTGGGAAGTTGGGGGAGATCCATCCCGATCACATTGCCCAAGTCACTTCACCCTTCTGCTCACCACCAATTGGCTTTTGTATGCTTGAGGGTCCTGATCTTCTTAGTATTCTCAGGTAAGTGACAGTCTCTGTATGAAGTGTGGTGTATCTTATGCAAGTATCTTTGCTGGAAGATGTTCATTTTCCTCTAATTTGAGGAATGTACAGTAATTAGCTGAAAAAAAAAGAAAGAAAATTACACTTGTGGGATGTACATACAATGTTTCTTTCTTCTGTATCCAACCACAGAAACTAAATACAGTGTTTTCTTTCTCTGTCAGCTCAAACTAAAAATGCTTTCATTGGTTTTGTGTGTAGCCTTTAATGAGAGTTTGATTTTAATAACCTAATCATCTTATAATTTCTGGCTGTTTTTTTTTTTTTTACTTGATTTCTTCAGATAACTATTCCTCTTGTCAACAAAGCAGTCTTGTGTTTTTTTGAAAGGTAATAATTCCTCTAGTTGTTTTAGATGAAGTAGAGGTCTTTTTGGTCTATATTTCACACAACCTGTTTCTTTATTGTTGATTTAGGGCGTGTGTTTGTGTGAATTTAATGCTAGTGTTATGACTCATAATTTTGTAATGTCTATACAGGCGTGAAAGAGTACTAGCTGTAATATTTTGTCTTAGAGAAACTTCCCAAAGAGACTTGTGTGTTAAAAAACACAGGGCTTGCTCAGAATGTTGATAGATTGCCTGAGACTGCTTCAATCTAATTTGGTCTCTTCAGTGACCCCTTCCCCCAACATTTTGAGCTAAGCTGAAAAGATATTCTTTCTTGTATAGAAATTGTTGAACAAAGTTTTTAAGATTTGTGCAAAATCTAGCCAAGGCTAGATTTAAATTAAATTAACATATGCACTTGAAACAGCATGGGATTAAAATACAGATGTATATAACATCATTTCACACTTGTATATACATTGTTATACAGATTGATATTTAATAGAAATGTTTCAAGAGCAGTCATTAATTTCATGTAGCATATAATTTATATATCTACCATTTCTTTGTGTTGGATAATGTACAGTTGGTATATTGCTGGGGGTAAAAAAATGATGCAAGGAAAATTATTCCCCAGTTATTGAGGTTTTTACCTCTCTTTTCATATTTCAAGCCAGCCCACTTAAGATTGCAACAGAACATATTTGGTTACAAGAAATTTGACATGTTTCTTTTTTAAACTTATAATTTGATAAACTAGATTTGATTTCATTAGCATAAGCTCCTGGAAATTAATGTAAAGTTAATTAAATTATATAATTCTGTCAAACCAAAGTTCTTCAAAGAAACTTTATTAATCTCTTAAATATGCTTTTATAGACCAGTTTTTATGGATTAGTTTGAATGAGTACTATAATGTATTGAAGTCATAAGGGTGTAATACCTTTTACAAACTTTACCTCTATGTTGTAATTCAACTGGGTAGAATCCGTTCATCTTCAAGACACTGTTAAGCTAGCATTTGAATAAAATACCAATGTAATATATCAAAATCACAAATGTGAAATGATGTATTTTAATCTCATGCTGTTTCAAGTGCATATGCTAATTTAATTCAAATCTAACCTTGGCTAACTTTTGCACAATTCAGTAAACCTGTACTTAAAGACATTCTAGCTGTGACATTCTGTCTTTTGCATATTTAGGATTATATTCTATAGGACAATGACCCCTATTCTTTTATAAGTCAGTAGGATGTGATTTGAGGAAGATTTGGCTGCTATTGTTTGCAGTTTGAGTAATTATAGATGAATTTTTATGCATACACACCTTGCACATATGCAAAACATCTATATGCAGTTCTCTATTAGCTGGCTCTGATCCTAATTCCCGTTAGATGCTGCATATCAACAGCCAATCAAGAGAGATGATTCAAAACCAATGATTAGTGTCTTTGATCTGGACAAAGATTACAGAAACTCATTGCTATGATATCTGTTGTTCTGTGACTTTGTTAGATAGTATTGCCAAGTACATATTTTATTTGTGCTCGACTGTGAAGGAAATTGCACACAATATTTATAGAAAGTAACATGGCCTCAATATTTACAGAAAGTAACAAGGCCTCAGTCTAAAATATTACAAGTGCAATAATAAAATATTACAAGTGTGACTTTACAACTGCTGTGACTTATATGTACAAGTATATATAATATGATGTTTGACACTAGAAAGATGTAAAAGTGACACGTGTGGATGGTTAAGAACATATGTTAATGCCTTTAAGTGTAGATTTATACAATCTGTAACTTATGAGGAAATTATTTATTGTAAATTTAATTTGTTTGCTTTTTATTATTTTTTAAACTTTTATCAAGCAGTGAGCTGGCAGAATCATTAGAGCATAAAAAAATTTTTTTTTAATGTTTTGTGGCATATCTTTTGGTACTTTACAGTCTGAGTTGACCTTGGTGAAATTTAAACTCAGAATCTAGAGAGCCCAAAGAAATGCCAAAAAGAATTTTTCCTGATGCCAGCTTTTTGCTTTATAAAAGCAAAAAATAATAAAAACAAACAAACAAATTAAATATACAGCAAATAATTCATATCCTTTTGGGGTTGATAGAACAAAGTACCAATCAGTACAAAGGTTGATGGTATTGGCTAAAACCCTTCCCTCAAAATTGCTGACCCTGTGCCTGAACGAGAAACCATTATTTAAAACTAGTTTGTTGAGTACTTCCTTATGACTGAGTAACCAGTTTTTAGTGCACATGTTCTTTCTTTGACAAGATCTATTAATTCTAGCTGTCATCCTCTCCATTTGAGATCATATTGATTATTTAAATATTACCAAATTTGTTTAATGACTTCTGACTCTCTTGAGTCCAAAGCTCTTGAGATGGCTATCTTAATTAATTTACCACACACGCACGCACGCACGCACGCACGCACGCACGCACGCACGCACGCACGCACGCACGCACGCACACACACAGTGAATTGGTATGGTTGTTAGTGTCAGTATTTGTTCTGACTTACTGTGCTCTAAGTTCAAATCCTGCTAAGGTCAGCTTTATTTTTCATCCTTTTAGAGGAAATAAAATAGTATCAGCCCAAAGTGGTGGATTGGTAAAACTGTAGGAATGTCAGAATGGTATTTGTTCTGAGTTCAAATTTCATCATGACTTACTTGGGGGTAGATTTAATCTGTTGCTCCATTTAACGCCACCACCTGGTTCCTTGAGTGCTTTAGTAGTGTCTATTCTTTTCAAACATTCAGGCCAGGTTGCTGGTTTGAAGGTATCTTCCTTCCTCCCTCCCACCAGTCTTGGGGGTTCTATAATGGGTCATGAATACTGCCTTCTCTCGTGACTTAAAGAATAAAAAAAACTCCTCAAAACATGTACACACATGACAGTGTGCACATGCACACATATTACATAAAAATGAGTAGGTGCATTTTAAGCACTTATTTTTCTCTACAACACTACATAATATAAAACACACACACACACACACACACACACACACACACACACACACACACACACAGAACTGGGGAGCCTTCTTTTAAAGTACATGTAATTTCTGATCTGTTTGCCATTCACTGCAACTCTTCTTGTCACCAGCTGGCAGCCCGCTTGTCTTACTAGCTACCACCTCTTTTCTACATTTCCAAACTACCATCTAAAATGCCGCCAAAGAGAGGTTGTATGTGGTCATTCAAACTGCTAGAAATATCAGCTAATTTTTTTTTTAAATCACACTCAATCAGCCTTAACCCTTTAATATTTAAACTGGCTATATCCAACCATTCTACCTGTTTTATGTTCAGATTGACTAGAGTTGGCCTCTCACACCTACCCTCTAATATCGCTCTAAAACCTGTTCCTGACAGCTACGATCGTGACTCATCGTGCTTTATGTGTTAAGCAGAACATGTAACTAGATAGATGAACCTCCTTTGTTAGCTCAACTATATGTCAAAGATAGTCTTTTATTGTTTAGACAACCATTTTAAGGTCAACCAAAGTGAAGAAATTATATTTATATTTTTGATTGGTGCACTGTAGCTTGTGGACTAGGATATCCTTACTAATGACAGAGTATTTTATTGAATTAAACTGAAAGGTAAGGAAAACTAGATATGGAGGGCATGGATGGGTAGGCATGGCTTTATGGTTAAGAAGTTTGTAGCTATGTTTTGTGGTACCTTGGTCACACAGTTGGATCAAATCCAGAACCACATAACTCTCTACAACGGCTGAGGTTGACCAATACATTGTGGAAATTGGGTAGACAAAAATCGTTTGGACTCATATGTGTGTGTATCTTTTATATATTAGTAAATGATATAAACATAGGCAGACCCCCTCCCAATCACCCCCCCCCAGAACAATGTACTTTACACGCAGAATCCCTTGTTACATTTATTCTGCAGCAAGTTACAGACATGTTCCTATCTCCTTTTGCCTTTATTGCTTCCAGTGTTTGCTCTGAGGTTATTTATACATGTTATTACACAACTGGTTTGTTACTCAATCTGAAATAACACAATTCTAAATGATACAGTTATATATCTCTGATAAGAAATCTCTTGCACACTGGTGACTGTGATATTGTTGTATGCTCTGAAAAAGATCTTCAAATTCTTGTAGATAGTTCATTGGTATGTGACATGTTAAGCGTAATGATAAATCTTGATAAAAAATGCTGTTCTTTATCAGTCTTGTCTTGGAAAGCCATCTGTGGTTCCTAAAACAGCAGTATATGGTAAAACTTCAAAAAAATGTACTTTCCTTCTTTCATATATATTGGCAGCATATTGAATAGGGTTGTAAATTTTGATGACAAAATTGCAAATAGAATCCAGGAATTAAAGATATCTTTTGGAAAATAACAATCATCATTATGGTCTTAGCATATTCAAAATGTCACTTATGAATCAATTTTTTAATCCTTTAGCATTTAAACCATCCATATCCAGCCCAGATATTTATCTGTTTTAAGTTCATATTTGCCAGATCCAGCTTTTCATTCCTACTCTATAATGTCATTCTAAAAATAAACATCATCATCATCGTCGTTTAACGTCTGCTTTCCATGGTAGCATGGGTTGGACGATTTGACTGAGGACTGGTGAAACCAGATGGCTACACCAGGCTCCAATCTGATTTGGCAGAGTTTCTACAGCTGGATGCCCTTCCTAACGCCAATCACATTATAAAAATCCTTTATCTATAAGACAATAATTGATTAATTCAAAACAATATGAATAAATAGACATTACATTTGACAGTGTATTCTGAATGCTAAAGAGTTAAACTTGCATTTTATTTGTATTGTTGTTTGGCTGTAAAATTGGACATGTGTTTGTACACAATGCCAAATATCATGATTCCACATTGCATTTACTTGAGAGGAGACATTTCTGTAATAGTTGTGGGGAAAAGCTGCTAGGCTTAAAAGTTATCTTCACTTTGTGACTAATTAGTAAGTGATGGATATGCTAATATATGCATGTATATATGTATGTGTACATGCATTTCTCAGACCACCAGAGGAAGAGCATTGCAAAAGAAATTACAAGATGGTAATATACTTTTCAGCAGAGATATTCAATCAATAGTGAGAAATGAAGAACAGGCATTAAATTGATGATGATGATGGTTGATTGTGTGTGTGTGTGTGTGTGTGTAAAAATTATTATAAATTCATTGCTTGAGATGTATTGATCTGATCAAAGCTGAAGATGGAATTTATGCAAATGTACAAAGACTGAAGTTAGCTTGACAATTTGATACAAGAGCAATTATTACCACAAATTAAAATGGTTTTTACTCACACAATTATAGACAATATATAGACAACTGTGTGTGCATGTATGTATGTTCTATGCTTTCCTTACCTTATTAAGAGTGGGAAAGAATTATCCTAAGTTGAATTTATCCAAACATACCATCAAAGGTATTTTTTTTTGTGTGAGTGTTGATGTTGATTACACGTATATCACATATGTAATTTTATCAAACCAATGCTCTTCAGATTTCAGTCTGCACAAAACAGACATGCTCACACACACACACACACACACACACACACACACACACACACACACACACACTTGTGTATACAAATACAGACTCATATTGGTAAATTCTTCTTGGTAAATTTTCTCTTAAACTTTTATGTTCTGTTGACTTCTAACCCCGACCTTTTGTTTCATGTATTTTATATACTGGTGCTTATAGCTATTTAGCATTCAGTTCCCAGCCACATATCTCTATCTATCCTTGTCTCTCTCTCTCTGTTAAGTGACATTTGTATCGACTTACTACTTGGGACTGCTCAGCTTTCAAGGATGACAACCCAACCCATTTCATCTATGAAGTCTCTATTGCTTTGTAGCTTAAGTTGACTTTGTAACAATCGTATAATCTAGCAATTTAATCTGTAATTGTCCTTGGTTCAGAATACAATGTTATTTAACCAACTCCCCATCTCTCAGTTCTGTTTTGTTTAACTGTAGTGCAGACAAGTTGGTGTCATTAAGTTCTTCAGTTATATGATATCGAAATAATACATATATGTGTATATATAAACCATCACCATCATCTTCCTTCTCTTAATTTTAATATCTGCTTTTCATGTTCACATGGATCAGACAGAATACATTGCTGCAGATTATATGTAGCTGGATGCTCTTCCTGCTGACAACTCAAATCTGTTTCCAGGCACATTAATATTTCCCTTTGGTCAAACGTGTTCTCACACAAGATAGGAAACACAGGTCACTACTTGTATGATGATGATGATGATGCTTGTTTACAACTGTCACGTGATGTTAAGAAGATGAGGATTCAGTTGACCAAACAACTGAATTACTTGCTCATTGACTTAACATGTAAGTGGCTGAGTATTCTACAGTCATGTCTACTATTAGGTACACAGGTCTGTTGAACTAATACTCAACCAAGATGTTTCACAGTGCATGACAAGGTTAATTTTGAAGTACAATCCATTCGATTGGCCTCTATACAGCTTCTGTACAACACTTGGGTTGACTTGCAGCTAGGGTAGGGGAGGGGAGAAGATATGTACCCATGCTGTTATATAGTGGTATAAAACCTTGAGCTCAGAATTATGGTGTGGATTTCATAACTATTTGACTATACTATATATGTATGCATATATATATATATATATATATATATATATATATATATATATATATATATATACACATACTTGCAAATGGACGCGTAGCATTCAATAATATAATAATACAAATGATATATGAGCATATGCATGTATACATGCATATATGTACATACCTACATCTACATGTATGTATAGATGCATATCCAGGTACAAGACATCAACAAACGTGGACTTTGTTTTGCAGACAGCAGAATGAACACATAGGAAAACAGACAAGCCACTTATGGAACTTTTCCTTCATCAGCTGCCTCTATTCTAAACTAGGCGTTTCGAAGATGAGGCAGAATGTGTTCTTAGAATTGCTCTTCCCGTGAAATGGATTAACCTGCTAAGCGGAGGATTCCAAAGTAGCAGACAAAAACCAAGACAGGAAAAATTAAACAGTGAAAACAATGTCAAGGGCTGTTATATATCTATATATATATATATATATATATATATATAGTTTTAGGGAAAATAACCAATTTTCAAGAACTCATCGATGAAAATCCACTATCACATATAGAAAAATTAATAATTAAAATTTGGATAAGTACTGTTTTCACTTTGCTAAAGATTTTCTACTATTTGAAAATAATATGTATTCTTGTTTTTATACTATTCATTTGGTTCTTTATAGATTATTTTAATAGATAACTTATTTAACACTATATTATTTAGAAGTTATAGTTTCATTTCAACATAATATTAGAACTTCGATTGGAATAGTGTTGATATATTTTCGATTATTTTTGATTAATATTATTTGATTAATTATTAATCTTTATAGTTTATAATATCGTTAAAGTTTTTTTTAAATCAAAACTTTGTATATATATATAAAGTTTAACCTTTTATTCTTAATAATTTTTTCTTTCCTAATTTTTTCATTCATAATTTTTTCCATTCATAATTTTTTCATTCATATTTTTTATTATTACGTTTGTAGAAATAAATAATCTTGTATTTTTCTATTATTCAATTGATCTTTAATCATAATTAAATAAACGTCTTTAGCTTTAAATAATATAGCTTTAACTATTACACCGGTTAAATATGTACTAATTTTATCTTCATTATTATTTTAAACTTCGTTCAACTTATATTTAAAACAATGATAATTTAAAACAATGATAATTTAGGTAAGATGTTTTTTGTATATAATATACATGTTATTATTATGGATGAAGGGATGATTATTGAATGGTTATTATTTTGATATTATGATATATATTTTTTAAATAATTTTTCTATCTTTATATAATAAGTATTTCATATTAATTCATTTGGTACTTATTGTTGGTTGAGATATATATCTAATTATTGTTCTACTTACGATCTGACGAGTAGCTATATTTTTGAATAGAACTTATTTTCGATAATTTCAATTGATTTTAATCGATTTAAATTTCTTTTCTATTTGAAAATTGGTTATGAAACACGTGTAATCTTTTTATTATATTTATCTTATGATATTTACTTTACTTTATATTATACTCATTTATTGTGCTTTTAATTATTAATTTTTCTATATGTGATAGTGGATTTTCATCGATGAGTTCTTGAAAATTGGTTATTTTCCCTAAAACTATATATATTTTATATATACTTTATCTATAAGGCTCAATTTAATTTTAATTTTTTATAAATTGATTTTAATTGAGTTTTTTACCTGTAATTTTGGATTTTGTCCCTAATAATATTATTATATATATATATATATATATATATATATATATATACTCACACAGAGCACGACTAGCTTTTAGTTTCTGTCTATCAAATCCACTCACAAAGCTTTGGTCAAGCATGGGCTATAATGGAAGATATTTACCCAAGGTGCCATGTAGTGTGATTGAACCTCAGATCACATGGTTGGGAAGCAAGTTTCTCTGCTACACAGCCAAGCCAGCATCATTATATATATAAATATCACCATCATCGTCTTTTAACATCCATTTTCCATGCTGGCATGAGTTTATATATGTATATATGGACACTTTGTGTGTGCGTGTATATATATATATATATACACACACACATATATATATATATATATATATATATATATATGGGAGAATATACAAATAATAACAACAGACGAGGACAGGTGGTGTAAATAACAAAAGTATATATTAGTATGACGCTCGGGAATACGGAAAGTCTTTGACGTTTCGAGCTACGCTCTTCAACAGAAAGAATACGGAGACAAGGAGAAAAACACGGAGAAAAAAAATTGAATAGTGTTCAGTCAACGGTCAATCATATATATATGTGTGTGTGTGTATATATGTTTGTCCATAGATTACACCGGATACACCTTATGAAATTTCTACCTATGTCTTTTCTACAGTTATGTGTATGTATATATATGTGTATATTTATATATGTATGTATATATGTATGCATATGTATGCATATATATGTATATATGTGTATATATATATATATATATATATATAAGAATTTAAGGATTGGAGAAAACGCATGTTATAATTGCATACTTTATTCCTACATATGTTTCAAAGGATTACAACCTGTGTGATCCATAGGGATCTTTGATATTAAAATTGTAACCTTCTCATCAGGGAAAGCATGGGAATCATCTTAAATGTAAGACATTATGACCGATTATGAAAACAATAGATGGATAAGGTTATAATTTGATTCATTTGAAAAAAACCGTTAGAGAGTTTTTTTCAAATGAATCAAGTTATAACCTTATCCATCTATTGTTTTAATAATTGGTCATAATGTCTTACGTTTAAGATGATTCCCATGCTTTCCCTGATGAGAAGGTTACAATTTTAATATCAAAGATCCCTATGGATCACACAGGTTGTAATCCTTTGAAACATATGTAGGAATAGAGTATGCAATTATAACATGCATTTTCTCCAATCCTTAAATTCTTAAATATACTCAAATACCCAAAATTTCAAGGAGTTCCTGCCTTAAAAACAGGAACTAAACCACAGTTATTTTGTGTTCTTTGCTACATTGGTTTCTATTAACCCATTTATTCTATCAGAAGAATTTTTATTCATTAAGATAGAAGAAATACACATAAT
This sequence comes from Octopus bimaculoides, assembly GCF_046866305.1. Taxonomy (NCBI): domain Eukaryota; kingdom Metazoa; phylum Mollusca; class Cephalopoda; order Octopoda; family Octopodidae; genus Octopus; species Octopus bimaculoides. Next base: position 27,947,130 of record NC_142934.1, read on the forward strand.
TATATATATATATATATATATATATATATATATGTATATGTGTGTATATTCATACATGCACATATACTGTATACACTCTCATATATATGTGTATGTGTATATGCACGCACAAAAATATAATTCATTGATATGCATCCGTATTTGTATATGTATCTTGTATTAGACATATCTTCTACTTTAGTCTGAGGTTGTTGTAGAAAATACTTGCCTGAGGTTTCATGCACTGGAACTGAATCTAGAACCATGTGGTTCTGAATCAAACTTAGCCAGACACCCATCATATTAAGTGATACTCCATTGTTGATCCAATCATCAGAAGAGCCTGTTTGTGAAATTATTGTGTAAATGGCTGAGTTCTCCACAGATAAATTCAATGTGACACAGGATGTGACAACGCTGGCTCTTTGAATTACAGTTGCTCCTCAGTTTTCCCAGTTGACTGGATTAGAGCAATGTGAGATAAAGTGTGTTGCTTATGAATACACCACCGGGTATCAAACTCATGACGTTATGATCACGAGCCAGGTTCCCTAACCATTCAGCCACGCATCTTCATTCACACCCATCATGTATATTCACACATGATGCACTCATGCATTTTGATATACTCAACTAGATTAATATTGCCGCATGACCACTGTCCAGTGACTGAAGTCAATGAAAGAAGTATTGGTACATACGCATGTACACAAACATACATTCCAGAGTCTGATCTTAAAAATTGATTGAAGCTGTTTTAACCTGTGGGTGGGGAAAGCCAAAATGTTATACCCCACCACCACTATGAATTTGTGATACTGTACATATGTAAGGAACCTACAAAAGAAAGATTTTCTGACTTTATCCCCAGCTCAAGGTGTAATGTCTTTATAAGGACTTGGTCATATTTACTTTTGGAACATGAAAATTCTTTGAAATTTGCCAGTTTTCTTGAGTGTAATGGTATACTTCTCCATCACCTATCTGGTGTGTAGTGAATCTCTCTTTTCTTCTCTCTGTTTGTCTCTCTGCCTGGCCTATTTTCTCTCTCTTTCTCTCTCTCTCTTCAGTCTTCTTATTTGTTTGGTTAGCTTGCTTTCTCTCTCTCTCTCATACATATACATACATAGACATGTGTTGTCTCTCCCCCACTTCAGTCTTTCTACTTGTTTTGGTTAGCTTGTTCTTCCAATCTGTCTCTCTTTCATATATACACTCACTTCTGTTGAACATTTTTTTCTTGTGTATATTCCTTCCATAGTTCAATTCTTATTTGTCTGCTATATCTGTCTTGTGTATATTATAGAATACCCATTTTGCTTTATACTCAAATTGTGTCTTTTTGTATTTATTATTAGCAGACTCAACAGATCAAATTACTATATATCCCATATCACGCTTACATTTCACATACTTTTGCATTTGTTTATTTTTATTTTATTTTTTTTTTTTTTCATTTTCTCATATAATTTCCACATTCCCTAATTTAAAGCATATGAATTTTTATTTTGTTTTCTCTTTTTTTCTTTTTGCCATAGTAAAATTTATTTTTCCTATCTACAAATATACGTTTTCTTGTTTGCTGATGTGTATTTATAACAACCTTCCATGCTTGAAGGAACACAGCAGCATTTTTTCATACTATAAGCTCAATATCTTCACCACTGGGACTATATTTACCAGACTGGGCATATTAAAAAATTACAAAATTTGGATGCGTTTTTGCTGTTAGTTTTGTTCTCCGCTCTCTCTCTCTCAAACACCCACACACTCTTGGATGTGTGTGTTCCATAAACCTTCTAAAAATTTTTTATAAGAAACATATTCAAATGTTTCTTTATCTAATCATACACATATCATTTCATAGTACCATTTAAGTTATTGGGATTATCCTAAAAACAACAATAATATAACTTGAAACAGAATAGATAGGCTGGGATTGATCAAAAACCACTATAAAAATAATTTGTAATAAGCTTACAACCAAAAATTTAATAAAGTGGAATTCTTTTATTAAAATCTGTTGTTCTTAGGTTTATACAATAACTGTAATTAATTTTGCTTCAGTTTGCCTTATATTGTTATCTCTAACAGTGAAAGAGCACCATATTTTAACAAAAATTGCATGTCTTCTTTTAACTGTTTTCGTTACCATATATCTTTATTTCAATGAATTTTGAAAATAATGAAAAATTTATTAAAATAATTTTGTCATTATTAAGATGGAGTTTTGGAACATAAATTTACATGAAGTTTTGATGGGAGGTTTTTAATTAGATCACTTTGAAACAGGGAATTTGTATCATAGAACCAGAGGTAGTCTCAGGTGGGATTGGTATTGAAAATGTTAAAGAAACTTCCTAAGATAAATAAGAATTATACAGCTGTTAAATGTTTATGTATAAAAGCAAAAGAAGCACTTCTGTTCTGTAGTTTGCTAATTATAAACTAAATATATGTCGGTAGTTTTACTGTGCTATTTTGTGGGTTGGGGTTCTTCAGAATACCAATGGAATATGGGGCTTGGTGATTAACCTGGTTTATTAATGGTATGAAGGTTTTGAATGCATATTCAGTAAATTAATACAAGTCTTTTGGAAGAAATTTGAGAAACAAGTTTTTCTTGGAGAAAAATATTTGAAAGGCATCTGTTATATATATGTATGTATGTACACACACACACACACACACACACACACACACACACACACACACACACACACACACACACACACACACACACACACACACACACACACACACACACACACATATATATATATGTATGCATGTGTACACACACACACATTAGTGTTTTTTATGCTTATTTATGAAAACAATTTAAAATTAAGCTGAAGGTTTACTCAATACCTTTACATTGACAGAGTCTTCAAAGTTTATATGTATGTATTATGTGTGTGTGTTAGTAGCATTTTGAACTGAAGAATTTAATGGAAATACGATGTTTTTATATCCATGACAAACTTTAGAACATCTGTCTCGGGCCTGATGCAATGACTTTTTTTGTGTATATTAAAGAATTTTTTCTGAATGTTCTTTTCTTGTATTTGCTTATTTGATAAACATTTTTCTTATTTTTTCAGGTTTCCAAACTTGTGATTCTACATGAAGAAGCTGAAGATGGCAACGCCATGCCTGATTTGGCTCGGCCAGTGCAAGCTGTCAAAATGGCTGTCGACAATTTGGTTAAGGTAATTTCAAACTTTTATGTCTAGCTGGTTAATATATAGTGATAAAATAGTCTTATAATACTATTTGTGTCCAGAACAAAATGGTTGGCAGGCTTTGGTTTTCGACTTCCAGCTCAAAGTGTTTAAGTTCAAATCCACTCAGGGTGCTTTATTATGTGCTTATACAGTACATACAGTAATATAAGATATGTCAAGCTAAGTAAAATTGTGGTCATCCATACATACAGATCATCATCATCATCATCATCGTTTAACGTCTGTTTTCCATGCTGGCATGGGTTGGACAGTTTGACTGGGAGTCTGGGAAGCCAGGAGGCTGTACCAGGCCCCAATCTGATCTGGCAGTGTTTCTACAGCTGGATGCCCTTCCTAATGCCAACCACTCCGAGAGTGTAATGGATGATTTTTACATGCCACCAGCACAGGGGCCAGAGGAGCTGGCATTGACCATGATTGGATGGTGCTTTTTATGTGCTACCGGCACAGAAGCCAGTCAAAGTGACATTGGCATCGGCCATGTTCGGATAGTGCTTTTTATGTGCTACCAGCACGAGGATCTCAACTACAATTTCCATTTGATTTAATTTTCATATTGCTGTTGATGTTGATGTACATGACTCAGTAGGTCTCCTCAAGCATGGCATGTTGCCCTACGATCCAAAGGTATGTCCAACATTTCTCTCAGGGCACACATGCATCATACAATCTACCTTTCACTCTGAGCGAGAGGCCCTTTGTCACCAGTAGAGTTAGGAGCTTTCTGAACTTTGCCCAGGCTATTCTTATTCTAGTGGCAATGCTCTCTGAGCATCCACCCCCCACTACAGACTTGGTCACCTAGGTAGTGGAAGTTATCAACTACTTATAGTTTCTCCCCCTGTCATGTGATGGGATCTCTTTTCTGAGCATCTGTGGTGTTTATTGCCCCTGTGCAACTGCTGCACGTGAAAGCTATCTTCCCGGTTAATCTTCCTTTGATGTTGCTACACCACTTATGTATCGATAGCTCACACTGGGTACATCTTATGGAGTTTCTACCTACACCTTTTCTACAGATCGAGCAGGGCCACCTACCTGAAGAGGTGTGTGATGTGTTCACTTTCCTACTTACTAGGACTTTGGTCTTTGTAACATTGACTCTAAGGCCCTTTGATTCTAAACCTTGCTTCCACACTTGAAGTTTCTTCTCTAGTTCTGGTAGTGATTCTATGAGGGCCAGGTCATCAGGATATAGGAGTTCCCAGGGGCAGCCTGTCTTGAATTCCTCTGTTATTGCCTGGAGGACTATGATGAATAAGAGGGGGGCTGAGGGCTGATCCTTGGTGGATCCCTATTCTACCCCGAATTCTTCACTATACTCATTTCCAATCCTAACCCTACTAATGGCATCTCTGTATAGGGCCTGTACAGCCCTTATTAACCATTAGTCACTCCCCAGTTTCTGCATTGCCCACCAGTTAAGGGATCGGAGGACCCTGTCAAAGGCTTTCTTCAAGTCCACAAAAGCCAAATATAGGAGTTTATCTTTGGCTAGGTATTTCTCCTGCAGTTGCTGTACCAGGTATATAGCATCAGTGGTGCTTCTATCTGCCACAAAACCGAACTGCATCTCATCTAAGCAGACTCTCTTTAATTAGTTGAGCTATGACCCTCTCCGTGACCTTCATCACCTGACCTAGCAGTTTGATACCCCTGTAGTTAGTTCTGTCTAAAGCACCACCTTTACCTTTGTAGCAGTTGACTATGGTGCTGCTACGCCTGTCATTGGGTGTGACTCCATCATGAACTACCTGGTTTACAATACGGATGATTAGGCCATAGCCCACACCACCAGATATTTTAAGCATCTCAGCGATGATTCCTGATGGGCCGGAGGCCTTTTCCTGGCTTCATATCCTTAATTGCTTTATCTACCAGGGTGCTGTCTATTTGGATAGCTTGTCCCTCTACTGGGTCAACATTTGGCAGGCTCTCCTACTCCCATTCATTCTCTATGTTCAGCAGTCTTTCATAATGGCTTCTCCAAGCCTCTTTCTTTTCAGAATCATTAAATGCAAGTGTGCCATCATATATGCGGACACATTTCTCTCCTGTGACATCACAATCTTCTCTCACACACTGTCTTGCAATCTGGAAAACTTCAGTTCTTTTGTCCTCATGTCGCTGGACATTGGCAAGCTTCTTCTTTTCTGCTTTGCCCTTGGCTTTGTATACCTGTTGCCCAGCCTCCCTTTTGGCTATATGGTATGGTTCCCTGCTACCCCCACTCTTCCAGGCTTTTCCAGCCTGTTTCTTTGCTCTGATGGCTTTATCTACCGTATTATTCCACCACCACGTTACTCTAGGTCTGGAAGGGACTTTGCACCATCCGCAGACATGGTCTCTGGCACTCAGTAAGCTGTCCTGTAGGAATTTCCAGCTACCTTCTATGTCCGAGGTCTGTAGCTTCTCCTCCCTCTCATCAAATTTCTTGATGAGGATGTCCCTAAATCTCTGACCATGTGAAGGGTTTTTTAGCTTCCAAATCCTTCTCTTCTGGATTGGTCTGCTTCTTGGCATCCTCTTGGTCTTAAGTCAAAAGTCACTAATGATTAGTCTATGCTGGTGGGTGCATTCCTCACCTGGGAGTGTCTTTGTATACAAGAGCAATCCTGCGTCCTGCTGTCTGGTGAGGATGAAATCAATCTGGCTGGCACAGTCCCCTGATTGATAGGTTATCAGGTGGCTGTCTGGCTTCCTGAACTTAGTGTTGCAGATTAAAAGGTTACATGCATCACAGAACTCCAGTAGCCTAGTTCCCTCATCGTTCCAAGAACCAATACCATAGCCCCCGTGTACACCAGTGAAGATACTGTATTTCTGCCCAACATGCCCATTAAAATCTGCAGCCACAAAGGTGAGGTCATTGCCACTTGTCTTTGAGGTAACCTGTAGAAGGTTATCATAAAAATGGTCCTTCTGATCATTTGGTAGCCCCGCTTGTGGGGCGTAGGAAGAGATAATTGTAGCTGTGCTGTTCTGCAGGACTAACCTGAGCTTAAGCACTCTATCGCACACCCTGACAACCTCTATGACCTTATCCACCCATTTCTCCGCAAGGAGTATGCCTACACACCCTACTCCATCCATGTTACCTTGCCAGAAGTCTTTATACCTATGTGCCTTGCCTGTGAGGACCCTAGCTGAAGCTCCTCTCCATCTTACCTCTTGTATGCAGCATACATCAACCTGTCTCCTTTCAAGCATCTCTACAATCTCACTAGACCTACCTTTCAGTGTGCCTACATTAACAGTGCCAACTCTGAAAACTGGGAAGGGAACGTGGGATGAGGCTTGGGGAGGAGAGATGTTATTCAGTGCCTGACAGATATGTCCTCTTACTCCCTCTCCCAGTTGAGAGATCATTGTCTTGCAGGTGCTAATGCCATGTAAAATGCATTCATGCCAGTGTCACATACAATACACTTGCGCTGGTGCCATGTAAAAAGCACCCTTACTAGTGGCATGTAAAAAAGCACCCAACATACTTTGTAAAGTGGTTGGCATTAGGAAGGGCATCCACTTGTAGAAACCAGGCCAAAACAGACAATTGGAGCCTAGACAGATCTCCAGCTGTCCAGTTCCTGTCAAACCATCAAACCATCAAACCATCCAACCCATGGATGTTGAATGATGAAGGTGACGATAATGATAACACAGTTGTTTGTATCCCAGCTTACCTTGCTGTTGAGGCTAGGTATTAGATCATCAGGGAATGTTATCTGAAATAAACCAGTTCTACTCCTGGAGAGTTTACTTTCTTGTCTGTCTAATGCCAAGAAACTGAAGCTGAGCATTAGTTCTTAAAAGCTTTCTGTAGGTGATATATGTACATTTTTATATTTGTTGTCTCTTAGGTTTGGAAATCATTCAGTGTTTAGGGAATTAGGCTGGGTCTTTGAAAAACAGTTATTTGACTTAGTTGGAGATTAGCTATAAAACTTCAGGGGAACATTACCTGTAGGAAACACATGTCTAGCATCTCATTAATACATCAGAACACTAAAACATTAATATTCCACTGTTGGCTTCTGGCAAGACCCTTTATTCTGTTTCGCTTAACTACATATATTCTCTAACTCTTCATAAAAACCATACAAATCCAATACTTGACTCAGTCCAACAGAAATTCACAGAAATTAGCCAAGTGTAAGTAAGCTAACGTCTCATCTGAAAGTATATTGAGCTTCTAATTCTGAATATCTTTTGCTTATTCAACAAATTAAATCCCTTCCTCTAAAAATGTGTAACTTGTAAATTTTTATTGATATTTACTTTTCTGATCACAGAGGAATGGAAAAGTGATGGCAATAAGCTAGAACACTAAACTTAATTACCTAATTAATTGTTAACAGTTTCATTAGATAATTTGAGAAATGTGTCAATAAATGAGCCAACATTTTCCCAGCGGAGAAATATCAAGTTTAATACATCACTCTATTTTTATCCTTTAGTTGCTTTTTTTTTTATTATTATTATTATTATTATTATTATTATTATTATTATTATTATTATTATTATTATTATTATTATTATTATTATTATTATTATTATTATTATTATTATTATTATTATTATTATTATTATTATTATTATTATTATTATTATTATTATTATTATTATTATTATTATTATTATTATTATTATTATTATTATTATTATTATTATTATTATTATTATTATTATTATTATTATTATTATTATTATTATTAGTAGTAGTAGTAGTAGTAGTAGTAGTAGTAGTAAGGTGGCAAGCTGGCAGAATTGTTAGCACGTCAGGCAAAGTGCTTAGTGGCATTTTGTCTGTCATTATGTTCTGAGCTCAAATGCTGCTGAGGTCAACTTTGTCTTTCATCCTTGCAGGGTTGGTAAAATAAGTACCAATTGAGCATTGGGGTCAATGTAATTGACCTACCCACTCCCTTGAACTTGCTAGCTTTGTATCAAAATTTGAAATCATCATCATCATCATTATTATTATTATTGTTATTATTATTATTATTGTTATTATTATCATTATCATTATCATTATCATCATCATCATCATCATCATCATCATTATTATTAAGGTGGCCAGCTGGCAGAATCATTAGTATGCTGGACGAAATGCTTAGTGGTATTTTGCCCATTGCTATGTTCTGAGTTCAAATTCTGCTGATGTCAACTTTCACTCTTTCGGGGTTGATAAATTAAGTACCAGTCAAGTACTGGGGTCAATGCAATCAATTATCCCGTCTCCAAAAATCCCAGGCATTGTGCCTATAGTAGAAAGGATTATTATTATTACTATAATAATAATTTATTATTGTTATTGAGGCAGAATCATTAGCCTGCTGGGTGAAATGCTTAGCAGCATTTCATTAGCCTTTACATTCTGAGTTCAAATTCCACCAAGGTTGACTTTGCCTTTCATCTTTTTGGGGTCAATAAATTAAGTACCAGTTGCGTACTGGGGTCAATCTAATCGTCTGGCCCCCGCCCCCAAAATTTCGGACCTGATTATTATTATCACCAGCTAAACACTGGGATTGATGTCATCAACTTAGACTTACTTTTGAAATTGTTGGCCTTGTACCAACATTTGAAACCATTAATAATAATAATAGTAATAATAATAATGTTGATGATAATGATAAGAATATTCTTTTCTACTATAGGTAAAAGCCTGAAATTTTGGGGCTGAGGACATGTCAGTGTCATTGACCCCATTGCTCACTGGTATTGTATTAACCCCAGAAGGATGAAAGGCAAAATTGGCCTCAGCAGAATTTGAAGTCAGAACATGAAGATAGATGAAATGCTGTTAAGCATCTGGTCCAGTGTGCTAACAATTCTGCTAGCTTGTTACCTTGATAATAATAATCCTTTCTGCTATAGGCACAAGACCTGAAATTTTGTGGGGACAGGGTCTAGTTGTTTATATCAATTCTAATGCTCCACTGGTACTTATTTTATCAACACCCAAAAGAATGAAAGATGAAGTTGACCATGATGGAATTTGAACTCAACATAAAGATGGATAAAATGTCATTAAACATTTTGCCAAGTGTGCTAATAGATCTGCTAGCTCACCACCTGAATAATAATAATAATAATAATAATAATAATAATAATCACAACAACAACAACAATCCTTTCTACTGGAAGTGCAAGGCCTCAAATTTGGTTGAAGGGATTAAGTCGATTACATCGACCTCAGTGCATAACTGGTACTTATTTAATTGATCCCAAAAGGATGAAAGGCAAAGTTGACCTCAGTGGAATTTTGACTCAGAATCTTGTGGCAGATGAAATACTGCTGAGCATTTTGCTCGGAGTGCTAATTATTCTGCCAGTTTGCCACATGAATGATAATAATAATAAATGCCTTGATGCAGTACCTGGCAGTGACTCTCATGGCTTTTGATCTTAACTGATTGGAAGTGTTATCATGTATATGTTTTGTCTTAGTATAAAAGATCGGCTACAGTAAATATCCACTCAATACCACAGAGTTGCTTGTCAGTTGCTAGACTATAACCAGTTGAGCATGTCCCTTAGCGGCTGATATGATCATCTCTGATCAAGAGCAGGAATAATGGGGGAGCATCATAGCCATGTGTTGAAAGGAATTCTTTAAGGTTTGAATAATTGCCCCCTGGAAGTATGGGTGTTTTGTTCATCATCCTTAAACAAACCTTATTCAAGGACCTTTTGAGTGGAATGGGCTAGTCGACCAGAATAAAATTCTAACTGGGCCCCACCTGCAAGGTCATGCACTGTTTATCTTGATATGAGATTATCATATGACACACATATGGTTTTGATGCATGTGTCTGGTGTACCCTAATCAGATGGTGGTCATGATGGGTATACTGGGCTTTGTATATTTGTACCCTAATGTCACTTTGATGGCAGGCCCTGCTCTCTCATTCAATAATAATAATAATATCATTTTTCTTAATTTGGCACACAGCCAGCAATTTTGAGGGAGGGGCAAGTCAGTTATACTGGTACCTCCCCTTCTTGTATTTGATAGGTACTTTATTTTATGAACCGTGTAAGGATGAATGACATAAAAAACCAGAAGAAATGCTGCTAAGCATTTTATCCAACTCGTTAAAAATTCTGCCAGCTCATCACTTTTCATAATAATAATAATAATAATAATAATAATAATTTTGGTATCAGGCCAACAATTTTGAGGGTAGGGAATTGGTTGATACAAGGATTAAATGGTGCATTATCAACCCTGGAGAGATGAAAGGTAAAGATAAGCTCAGTGGGATTTGAACTCAGAATGTAAAGTGCTTGAACAAATGTCCCAAGGCATTTTTTTCAATGCTGTAACAATTCTGCCAATTTGCCAACTTAATAACTGTTTTAGATTTTTGCACATGGCCTGCAGTTTTGTGGAGGAAGGAGTTAGTATTTGTTTATGCTATCAACCCCTGTGTGATGAAAGATAAAGTTGACCTTGTAAAGAAAAGTCATGACATTTTAACATTTAAGGAGAATGGAATTAGCAGTGTTGTTATGTTTCTTGATGAGAAGCACAACAACTATTCACTGTAAGTGACCATATATGTAGTTAAAATAGTTAAAATGTTGGTGTTAACTAACTATAGATGTGTGGTAAGTGGAGAAAATCAATGTTGGTCATGACAAAGGTATTGAGTATGGGAGACAGCTCTAAACTTCTTTCAGTCTAATTCTGACCTCCTCAGTGGTGCAAAGCAAGCTGTACTTTTGCCATGTGGAGCTCAATGAATCACTAAGTCAATATGCAAGAGTGTACTTTTGCTGATGTAGGAGAGCAGAATTGCTTAGACAAAATTAAGTCCAGCAGCTTAGATTGATAGCCATTACTGTTTGTCCTCCTCTCCTACCCTCTAAAACAATGAAATAAAACAAAAATATCCAAGTTAATCAATAAAAGTGATTAATTAGTCTAAGTGGTTTGACATCAGTTGAATGTGTACTTAATTTTTTTTATTGTTTCTTTGGAATGGAGTACATTGTTTACATTTTATTTGTGGGTGTGATGTAAGGAGCAGAGCTATATATATATATATATATATATATATATATATATATATATATATATTTATATATATATACCGGAGTAAGCACATAAATGTGAAACAAGGTGGAAAAAAGAGTACTCAAATACCAGAGGTAGAGTAATATGCTTTATTTAAAAGCAGCAGAAATATAACAAAAGGCTGTTACTCAGAGTTTCACGTTCCTGTTCATCGGACAGTTTTGTTAAAAATGGGAGAGAAATGACGATGCAATCAAAACTAATATAAATTAAAAAACATGGATCTGTTTCATTGGTCGTTTCAAATAACGGTCTTAGGTATGCAATGAACAAAATAAACAAAACAAATGAATTCAATATAGATTCATCCTATTTTTAAAAAATCAAAGAAAACCTTAAATTGAAAAGTGGATTCAAAATACATGTTTCTTTTGTCTCTTCATTGATTGTATGTTTTTATCATTTTCTAAAATTTGTAATGTTAATATATTTGTCTGCATGGCAGTGAGCTGGCAGAAATGTTAGCACACTGGGTGAAATGCTTAGCGGTATATGTTCTGAGTTCAAATTCCACCGAGGTTGACTTTGCCTTTCATCCTTTCAGGGTCAATAAATTATATACTAGTTGCGTACTGGGGTCGATCTAATCGACTAGCCCCCTCCACCAAAATTTTGGGCCTTGTGCCTAGAGCAGAAAAGAATATATTTGTCTGCATGTATTTACTTTATGCGTACTTTAGTATTATGTATACCTGCCATGTATCTATGTACATCGTTAATATATAAGTGCATATGTGTGTGTGTGTGTGAAAATGGGGCATCTGTCTCCGAAACTCCAAAGTTGAGTAATGTTTTCTTGCTTGGATTTGTAAACTACGATAAGGATAACACTGGTCAATAAAGAATTTGTCCCAAGGAAAAGAATACTTGTATCTTATATGCTTTTGCATGCAGAATTCAAAAATAATGTCAAATTATCTGTATCACCCACAGTTTCTTTGTTCCACGATATCCCTCTCAGTTCCTGTTATGTGTGCTAAATTTCAGTTAAGCTGTTGAAATGTGAACACACTGTGCAGTTGTCATTGTAACGAGCTGCTAATGCCACGCTGTCTGTTGAGTATCTAAAATTACCCAAATTTCCCAGCTTTAATTTCAAATAACATCAAATTTACAAGATAAAGTAATTCATTGGTTGTAATCAAAATTCAGTGTTGCGTCGATACACTAAAATTGAAAGCAATCTGAGGAAAATTAAGTGGGGCTCATTTTGCGAATGAGAAAGACTAGATCTGAAAATGTTGGCTTATTCATTGACGAGTTTCTAAAGTTATCTGTTGGGACTGCAAATAATTAATTAGGTAATCAAAGTTTATTGCCAATATTGTCATTGAATTCTAAATAACATTAGACAGTTACACAGTCAGCAGAAGTTGTTGGTGTACTATATTCTGTAGAGGCAAACTTCTAAGTTTTGTGTTTAACATTTTTGCTATTTCCACTAGCCTTCTCTTTGACATCATTGCATATTTATTTATTTATTTATTTATTTACTTATCATGGATTCGAGAAGTGGTGTTCTTAGGGAAGTTGGGATGCCTAGGTGAGAGTTATATGATTGTCATTCAAACTCTTTTAGGGAGTAATGTCAGAGGCATGTAGAAACTAAGTTTTGATGAAGCTGGATTGACAGTCAACAAAGTTCATATGAACAAATACTGTTGATGTGCTGTTGGAAGAAGGCATATATATTAGCAGTGGGTCAGTTGTTGTGGACTGTCAGTAAATTTGTGTGTGATGGTTGTTGGGTCATTATTATCATCATTTAATGGCTGTTTTCCACACTGGTATGGGTTAGATGCAGAAAGTGAAATCAAATATCTTGATGACAGGCATAACATAGAAGCCATCTTTTCAGGATGAACTCTGCAAATAATATAGGGTAAGTAAGGGTGGAAAACGACTTGATAAGCAAGGCCACATGCAATATTTTTCTAACACTGGCCCATTGTCAAACTCTGTCTTCCTCCACCATTCTATGAGGAATTTCTATGGCTGGCTTCTGCCTCGTATTTGTTTAAACTATGCCATTCTGGCCTCAACCCACGCAGCACACTTACCTCTCATCTGTAACTAAGCTTCTCACTATAGAACTTTATGCAGTGATTGTTGTAATGATGTATGAATTCACACATGTTATAGCTTATCTATATTACATGGTCATGTAATATTGGTATCTGAAAAAAAAAAATGATATATAGTTTGATATTATAACAAAAAAAACATAAGTGTTTGATATTATAAAACATAGTTTGATATTATAACAAAAAAACATGCAATCTGATAAAGCTAACATCTATTTGTATTATCAATAGATTTAAGAGCATTAAATGACTCTAATAAGTTTGGAGCATTATTTATTTATTTAGTTATTTATTTATTAAAATGAAGGGGTCACTTATCAGTAATGATCATGGAAGGGGAAAATGTAAAGAGGATTTATGAGCGTGGGCACAGAATTGAAAACTAACGTCAAAATTATAATTTACTTTACTATCCTTTATTTGTAATTCTGAATAGAAATATCAAAATATTTATAGAGTGTGGATCAGTTATTACTTGCCAAAAATGCAGCTTGGTCTAGCATTGTTACATTTTTCTTTTTTTTTTTCTTTCTTTTTGTAATAAACAGCTGTTTCTTTCACACATTGCTTTTATTCATTCATTAATAATGGCATATCAAATATCTCAGAATATGACAACTAGTTCTTTCTGTTACTGAATAGGATTGGAAATTCTTTTACACAGAATTTCACAAAATAATATTGGGCTGAATCTTTCTTTAATGTGAATATTTGTGAGTCTTTAAAAAAAAAAAAAACAACAAAAAAATTAACAATATAAGGGTAACATGAATAATCAGCCAGCTTTATCTACTTAACATATTTATGTATTTAGTTGACAGTGATGTATTTTAACTCACTAAAGTTTCATATTTATTTGTACATTAAACTGTTTTATTAGTTTCTGAGTAACTTTGCTTTCAGTGTGAACTGACTGTTGTTGCGGTTGGATTATCTTTAATAGCATAAAAGATAATTATTCTTTCAAAATTAAGGGGGGAAAAATACTTCTAAAGATATGGTAAAAAAAGATCCTGTAATATCTGCTGGAATTGATTCATCATCATCATTGTTTTTACATCTGCTATTTTGATACGGTATGGGTTGGCTGAGACATGCTGATCAGTGTTCAGTGTTTGGATACCATTCCTGTTGCCAACTCATGTTTGCACGTAAGGTACTTTACTCCTCATCTTCATTTGTTGAACCACTGAGCTACTAGAACTTTTGCTTACGCATGATACAGACAACATTGCTATCTAAGTATCTTCAATGGAAAGACATATGAATAAAACACATGAATGCATAAACACAATAAGACACAACCACACTCACACACTAACTAGGCTTCTGTATAGTCTCCATCTATCCAATTTCACCCTCAAGACATTGGTCATACTGAGATTATAAAAGGAACCATTTGGGCTAAGTGCCACATAAAACAAACTTCTTAACCACACAACCATGTGTATACTTAATATATAAATGAAGTGAAAATATTTTAACTGCAAAGTTATGATGTTTAGTCTAGGTTTTTGTTGTTGTTGATATGACTCTATGTATTTAAAAGTAAAGTATTTCACTTTAAACCTTAAAAGTAAAATACCAAAATTAGGTTGGTTTATATAAAAGCTGTATGTGTTAATCAGAGAAACAATTAGGCAAGGAGAAACCAATTTCTTTTTATTTACTATTGATAATGTGCCTGTACAATTTTTGGGGTAAAATAAAGAGCTTGTAGACATTTTCCTCTATACTAGCATGCAACAATGTAACTACCGTAATAGAAAGAACAATATAAGGATGAATGTTTAGTACAAGTTTATATGGTAAATAACATTTCCAAATGACATAGTTGAAATTTGAATTGGAAAAGTAAGTATACTGCTAAAATAATGACAACAAAACAAGGATTTTGAACTTACATTCTGGTTGAAGAAATTATATGTTGGAAATGGAAAAGACATGATGGTATATAAAATGATGGCAGCAGTGGCATATAATTGATGGTAAATTTTGAATTTATATCAATGGTTTTATAAATCAGCTTTGTTGTTGAATTGTTGTGATGGAGAACCTGATACGGCTATGTGTTCTTGGTAGAGGAAACAAGTTATCTATTCTGTTCTTACTTGTTTAACCCTTCTGTTAACATATTTGTGTTGAAATACACTGCCTTTGTTTTTATTAGTTTTGAAAATAATGAGAAATTTAGTAAAACAGCTGTCATTATTAAGCTGGCATTTAGAGCATAAATTAGCATGAAATTTTGATGAAAGTCTTTAATTTAGATCCTTTATAATAGCAAGTTTGTATCATAGAACCTGAGGCAGACTCGACTCAGGTGGATTGGTATTAAAATGGTTAAACTGTTGTTCTGTTTAAACTGTCAATGCTTTTTGGAGAAGGTATCTTTTGTCCCCATCCCCCTCACATTCAGCCTCTTCTACCATGGGGGTATGTCCTGCCACCTCATCACCACCATCTTTCCTTTTCTAGCTGGGGTAGCTATGCATCTCCTCTAGAGCAACACACCTGTTCCTATTTCTCTCATACTCTTGCCTTTCAATACCTGGTATGAAGTCACCTCCCCCTATACTTACTTCATCCTCTCTCAGTCAAGGCGTTTGGTCTTGCAAGCTGTTTGGCAACCTCACTAGTGCTGGTTATACAAAAAAGCACCCAGTACACTCTATTAAATATTACCGTTAGGAAGGGCATCCAACTGTGGAAACTTGGCCAAAACAGACATTGGAACTTGACATGGTCCTCTGACCTGTCGGATCCTGTTAAATCGTCCAACCCATGCCAGCAAAGAATATGGATGCTAAATGATGATGATGATGATATGAATGTCATGACATCCTACCACTGTATAAGTACGACATTTGTTGCTTTGTAGACATTCATAATTATACTTCAATGATGATCAGAAGTAATTTTCAATTAATGGAAAAGAATAGGAGAGTTACAGAATTTGAACTTCTCTTCATAGCTCTTAAACTTTGTTGATATACTATCACGCTGCAACCACTTTTGTATATTACATGAAGATAATGTTTTGGCAATGATTTAACAAAGACAGGCATTATAGAAGAGAGGATAAACATTTTTGCGTATTTGTGTTCACATTTTTCTGTATGTATGTGTCCCTGCATATGAGTATGTGTGTGTGTGATTCAATCATGTTTTATCATGCTTCTGAACCACATTAAACGTAATTAAATTGGATGTTACAATTGTCTGCAGGTTGGTTATGATACCATTAACAACAGTGAAGACCAGATTCTCAAACAAGATATGCCACCAGCACTCAGCCGTGTCGAAGATGCTTCTATTCTGCTCCTCCAGGCTTCGGATATGCTGCGGGGAGACCCTTTTTCAGCCCCTGCTAGGAAGAAGCTCATTGAAGGATCACGAGGTAGGTATTTCTCTTTATTCCTTTTCTTTTTTCATGACCAATTCTGTGTGAACTTCCCACTATTTTGTAATTTGTCTTTGCACTCTACCCTTATCAATTGCCCTGGTGGCATATAAAAACTTCTTTTTATTCAACACTCTAATGATTCTGTCAATCTCACAACTTCTATACTATATAATAATTCTTTCTAATTTTGGCTCAAGGCCAGCGATTTAGAAGGAAGGGGGCAAGTTGATTACAATGACCCCAGTACTTGACTGGTATTTATATTTTGTCAACCCCAAACAGGTGAAAAGTAAAGTCAACCATGGCAGTTTTGAGTTCAAATACTGTCGAGATCAATTTTGCTTTCCATCCATTTGGGGTTGAAAAATAAGTACCTGTTGAGCACAGAGGGAGGGGTGTTATTGATGTAACTGACTTGCTCCTCCCCTCAAAAGCTGCTGGTCTTGAGCAAAAATGAGAATCATCAGTATTATTATTATTATTATTATTATTATTATTATTATCAATAAGGTAGCAAGCTGGAAGAATTGTTTGCATGCCAGGCAGAATGCTTAACAGCATTTTGTCCCATCTTTAAGTCTGATTTCAAATTCTACCTTTCATCCTTTCGGGATTGAAAAAATAAGTACCAGTGGAATACTGGGGTCAATGTAATTGACTAGCCTCCTCCCCCAAATTTCAAGCCTTGTGCCTATAATAGAAAGGATTATTATTAATTAAGGTGTCAAGCTGGCAGAATCATTAGCTCATCATACAAAATTTTTAGAAGCATTTTTTTCTAGCTCTTCACATTCTCTATTCAAAATCTTGCTGAGATCAATTTTGCTTTTCATTCTTTTGGGATCTATATAATTGACTAACTCCTTCTGCTTACAAAAAAAAAAAAAAAAAAAAATGCTAGCCTTGTGCCAAAATTTGCAGAAACATTAGCACATCAGATGAAAATGCTGAGTGACATTTCTTCTGCCTCTTTTATATTCTGAGTTCAAATTCCACTTAAGTCAACTTTGCTTTTCATATTTTTGGGATTGATTTTTATCAATCCTAAAAGAACGAAAGGTGAAGTGCCAGTTGAGCACTGGGGCCAATGTAATTGACTACTGTCTCCTAAAATTGCTGACCTTGTGCAGAAATGAGAAAGAATTATTATTATAAGTGGGGTTACGATTTAGAAAATTAGTAGAGAGGTAGATAAAATTGTGCTTATTTAGTTGCATCCCTCTGTTTTGAGTTTCAATATATTTGTGTCTATATCAGAAATAATAATAATAATAATAATAATAATGATAATGATAATGGTTTCAAAATTTAGCACAAGGTCAGCAGTTTTGGGGCAGGGATGAGTTAGATACATCGACTTACTTGGTAAGAATTGGTACTTATTTTATCGACTCAGAAAGGATGAAAGGCAAAGTCGATCTTGGTGGAAGTTGAACTCAGAAGGTAAAGAAGGACAAAATGCCACTAAGCATTTTGCCAGAGTGTTAATGACCCTACCAGCTACTGAATGCTAATTTAATTATTAATGACTTGTAGGTACGTGGTATTTCGTTATTCAACCATAGTATACTAAAAAGTGTATGAATCGTTTTTATAAGTCAATACTGTGTTCAACTGTGTTAGCAGTTCTCTTTACATCACTTGTTAATGTCATCTCTACAGATTTTCTATAGAAATTATAGCCAGCACTGATTTTCATTATGACATTTTGTATCTAAGCCACCTGATGTAAACAAGCAATGAAATCAAAGATGAAAAATGGGTAATGGGCATATATGCCATATACACCTATTACCCATTTTTCATTTTCGTTAATTTAATTATCCTGGTGTTTGGTGACAAGTTTCCTCAAATCTCAAGAATCTTTCTTAGGATTCTTGCATGTCAACAATCCGTTTCAATTGTAGTATCCTTCAGCCTCTTAGGTAGCAGTTTGGGTGTTGTGCTTAGTGCACCAATTACCACAGAAATAATTATTACCTTTGTCTTCCACAATCTCTTCATCTAGATCCTGACATTACTCAATTTCTTTGATATCCATTCTACTATCATATGGTATTGTTAAATCAATGATCTTACACTGTATTATTAAAATCATAAGCCCTTTAGCATTTAAACTGGCCATATCCGGCCAAAATGTTCTGCCTGTTTCAGGTTCAAACTGGCCAGATCTAGTCTCTCACATCTACTCTACAAGATCATTCTGAAAATAAACAGTCACATCATCAAAATCTCAGTTACAAGATATTGTATGATTAACTCAAAACTGTAAGAATAAATAAGCGTTACTTTCACAGAGTAATCTGAATGCTAAGGGGTGTCTGACAAAATGCAAGGTATTTTGTTTAATGCTCTTCTAGGTCTTTACAATTTGAGTTCAAATCCAGTATTTCTTTGTATTTACTAAATTAATTTTCACTACATTTTACAATTTACTATTCCATTGAAAGTGGAATCAGCAGTCAAAATAGATTTTAATTATAGACTAAAGATATTTCATAATCTATATGACCTAAACAGGTTAAATATAAGAAACATTAAATGCTAATCTATAATTTTAGAAAGTCATATATCTTCATAAACTTGTAAGCATTTGATATCGCCAACTAATACGAAATAAACTTTATTCATAGTTAAAAGGATCATAGTGTGGAAGACACATTATTAGTCATTCAAAAACACACAAAGACTGTTAAACTTCACTTCAGCATTTATTATTTGGTGTCAAAATTTTTGTCACACCAACTGCAACCTGAGTACTGACAGGATTTCACTGCATCTCTTAGTTTCAACACATGGTTTCAGATCAAATTACTTGCCTGGCAAGTACACAATCTTTATTCATGGCTCATTTCCAACAATATTTGGAATTTGGTGCTTCTTTTTTTCCTCTTTCATCAGGTGTTACAGGTTATAATTACCTTTTGAAACAATTTATTTTAATTAACTTGACAAAAATCTGTGTGAGTTTTGTTTAAAAAGACCCTTTCACTTCCCATTCAATGTTATTTTCCTTAGTTTTGTTGGTTTGTTAAGTTACCCCAAAACTACTTTCAACCCATACAAAATGTTCTGTGTGTCATGGAAAAGTGTCAAATATTCCTACTTCCCTGTTTAAACAACTAAACCACACCCTTGGGTGAAACAGAATATTTTTTTCTGACTCATGGTTATTGATTAGATATTTTGATTCTCAGACTTCTTGCTTTGAGCTCTTTATTCTGAGTGACCTGACAATTCTTTGAATCTATCATCTTCATGAATATTCATTCCATTCTTTATCAGTGAGAAATATAAGCACGTTCCTTTTCTTTTTATTATTTATATCCACAGTTGAAATGAATCACAGAATAATCATCCAAGAATTTAATTTCATGAATCAATGTAAATAATAGTAGAAGGAAATTTTATCTTTTTCGGGAGAGATTTTCCTATTTCTAAGGTTCTACAAATGTAAACAGAATTAAAACAGAAAAGTGTGTGTATTCTGTGTCATTGAGGTAGGGAAAGTTAGGTGATAAAGGGTATTGATGGAGATGGAGAGGAATTCAGTGTAGGAGAACATAGACAAGAGAAAAGAGTGGAGGGAAGGACTTGAAGCAAGTATGAAAGGATGTATAAAATAAAAAAAATTACATACTCTGTAAGTTTATCTTACATTTCTAAATAACACATACGCAAACATACACACGCACACATATACTTACATAAAACCTGTGTAAACACACATACACATGTGCATACAAATGTGTGTAAATACAAATAGATATGCATATACACATATAAGCATATATATCTTTTCTTTTTTACTTTTACTTGTTTCAGTCATTACACTGTGGCCATGCTGGGGCACTGCCTTGAAGAATTTTTAGTCAAATGTTTTTATTTTCCCTTTAATCCTGGCACTTATTCTATCGGTTCATTTGCTGAACCATTAGGTTATGGAGACGTGTACACACGTACACAAGCCAACACTGATTGTCAAGCAGTGAGAGTGGGGACAATTTCCATCTACCCCATCTACTCAAGGCTTTGGTCAGCCTGAGGCTATAGCAGGAGACACCTGCCCAAGGTGCTATGCAGTGGGACTTGGAAGCAAGCTTCTTACACAGCCATTCCTTAAAAAAAAAAGAGAAAAAAAGTCATTGTAGTTTCTTTAAAGTTAATTCATTTGTTTATTCATTTAATGTGCAACACAGGAATTTTGTTCAAATTTAATTTTCTCTGTCTGTTTGTGGGCCAGTTTGAAAAGATGTAATATTTTAGATGTGCGTGTGTGTGTTTTAGTTCTTTTCTTTTTCTTTTTTCCTCCTTTGCTGTAACTTTGATGGAAAACATATCAAACCCTTAATAATATTACAGGCTCAGCCATTACACATCCTGTGGAGAGATGATAATGATAGAAAGATGGGGTAACTCACTGAGATAACCTAGTTGCAAGAAAGTGTAGGTGTTGTCATGTCAGTGTGGATGATGACTTTAAAAGGTGGCAGGGAGGGCATTGGAGGAGTTAAGGTGGTGCTTGTTCAGTTGGGCATGGGTGGGCATGAATTTCTTAATTTCTTTTTCTGTGTGTAGGGGTAGGTGTCTACTACCAGCCTTAGTCTCTTAACATTGAAAGAAAAAGTCACCGTCCTATTTTTTAACTCCCTCCTTCCCTCCAATTGGGAGCAATTTGAACCCCCTTATCAAATTATCTGAGAACCCTTATTTTCCTATTCTTTTATTAGTTATTAGTATCTTTACCAACAGTAAGTATGAACACCTTCCCTGTTGTTATCTGACATTTAAAGGAATTTCTTCTTAGCCTTCTCTGCCCCTCCCTCACTCCTTCACAGTATGAGAGAGGCTGATTATATGAACATCCCTCACACTGCCTTACAGTAATCCCTTGCTCTCTTGCCCCAGCCATAAGGAAAGGACTCCTCTTTGCACCCCTTCCCATCTCTCTTCAGTAAGTTATCCTTCTACTTAGAATATTAGAGATTACAGGCAATAGTCTTCTTATTGCCAACAGGAAATAAATAGACAGAATGAGTGTATGTGAAAGAGAGAGATGGTGAGGAATAGAGTGCAGGTGTGTCAGTGCATGTATGTGTGTGTGAAAGAGAGAGAGAGTGTGTGAGTGCATGTGTGTGAAAGAGAGAGAGAAATTGATTCTCTATCCAGCTGTTTCTTGTCACCAATCTCTTGTTGAAAAGGGAAGCTGAAATAACTACCCCTCCTCTCCCTCCAATGTCTGTGTTATTCCTTAAAAAAAAAATTTTTTTTACAAAATGTGAAATAGAAAGGGTGGGGTTTGGTAAATGACCCATTACAGTGATCTTGCTTACATACTTATTATAACAGAGCCCTCCTTATCAGTGAACAAGTGTGAATATTACATACCTGCCCTCCCCTGTCACTCTTCCTATCCCCCTCTCTCGTTTGTTGTAGGAGGCTTCTGTACTTTTTGGCTGATATATTTCAGAAATTTTTTAGCTCTATTTTGGAAGGTATAATAGTATTTGATGCAAAATTCTCTGAGTTGCTCATTCTTTTCATTCTGTCTGATTAGATACATGTTATTTAGTGTTGTAAAGCATTTTTTTGTCACTGTTGTATCTGTCTTTTGATGACAGTTGTAACTCTGACAGATATTATTATATTCCAGAGTCATTGATAGAATGGTTCTATCTGGCACTGTATGACCCCCAGTCATACAGTGTTGTTATCCTCAAACGGTTGGATCGGATCGTTATAACGCCCACTCAGTATCACAGTATAATTACTGTATCGGCACAGACATGACTATCAACACAGTCTACATGTACTCCCGACTTTCCTGATCTTCTCCTGTCGACTGGCTACTGGTTTATTTATAATGGCTGGCTACTACCACTTTTTACTGGGAGGGTGTACAGTTTCACTATACAACATCTTCCCTACTCTCTCTCTTTACTTGTTTCAGTCATTACCACTTTTTACTGGGAGGGTGTACAGTTTCACTATACAACATCTTCCCTACTCTCTCTCTTTACTTGTTTCAGTCATTTGACTGTGGCCATGCTGGAGCACTGCCTTTAGTCGAGTAAATCGACCCCGGGACTTATTCTTTGTAAGCCTAGTACTTATTCTATCAGTCTCTTTTGCTGAAGCGTTAAGTTACGGGGACGTAAACACACCACCATCAGTTGTCAAGTGATGTTGGGGGGGGGGGGACAAACACACACACACATACATATATATGATGGGCTTCCTTCAGTTTCTGTTTACCAAATCCACTCACAAGGCTTTGGTCGGCCCAAGGCTATAGTAGAAGACACTTACCCGAGGTGCCACACAGTGGGACTGAACCCAGAACCGTGTGGTTGGTAAGCAAGCTACTTACCACACAGCCACTCTTGCGCCTTTCCATTTTCTTTTATTCACCCCACTTCCTCTTTTATATATATATATATATATATATATATATATATATATATATATATATATATAATCACCTAAAGCTCCACGAGGCTCTGGTGGTGAACCCTGCTGTATTCTTTCACCACAACTTTCTCTCACTCATTCTTCCTATTTCTGTTGTGTCTGTATTTCAAAGGGCCAGCCTTGTCACACTCTGTGTCATGCTGACTCTCCTTGAGAACTACATTAAGTGTACATGTGTCAGTAGAGTGCTCAGCCACTTGCAAGTTAATTTCATGAGCAGGCTGTGAACCCTCATCGTTGTAACCGACAGAGTGGCATGAATATATATATATATATATATATATATATATATATATGTATATATATATATATATATATGTATGTACTCAATATCTTTTCTTCTTAGTGTCTACTTTTAGGAATTAAGTGCTCTTGCTTTTCCTTGTATGTGACGTTTTGACTTCTTGTAATGGTGTTGGTACCTGAAAAGTGTCATATAGCCAATCCATAAGTATTTCTACTCTTGTTGGTTCCTTTTCTATGACTCTTTCCTTAAGCTGATTTCTATGTCTCCTTTCCATTCCATTTCTGCTTCTTACACCATACATCATTCTTCCTATGTATGTTACAATTTCTCCTTCCCAGTACTGCTTGCCATTTTTCTACATTCTTACATATACCTCATCACCTATTCTAAAGAATTTTGGCATCTCTTTATTAGCATGTATTTTTTTCTTCACTGGTAACAGTTTATCGAATACTGACTTAACCTTTTTGGCAAACATTAATTCTGCTGGTGAACTTCTTTTGGTGCATTTGGGTTCGGACTTATCCTGTATACCTTTAAGAATTGTTGGATTGTGACCTTGTCTGTGGCTTCTTTATTAGCTTTCTTTAATGCTCTCTTAAAAGAGTCCACAAACTGTTTGGCTCTTCCATTAAATCTAGAGTGATACGGTACTATAGTTTTAGCTTGGAAGTGGATAATTGTGTGTGAGGAAACAGTCGTTTAACCCAGTTGAGATGTCTGTGCACACTCTTAGCTTACTTTTTTTTTATGTACACTGCCGGTGCTGCCTAGTCTGCATGGTCAGTCTTTTCAGTTATATTCAGGCTTTCCAACCTTTCTAGTTCTTTATTGACCTGGTCTACCAATGCAAATGGCATGTTCCATTTGGGCCTGAAACAAGTGTTGAATTTTCTTTGATAGCGATCCTTGCTTTTGTTTTTGTGCAACAGCCTAAATCTTCTGAAAAAAACTTTGGAGAAAGTTTCTTTCATTTTTTTTTGTTTCAGTTCATCTACCTCATTTGGTCATTTGACTGCTCCGTTTGTTATTGCACAAAGCACTCATGGGTTTATCCCATAAATTAAATTCCTTCATACATTTAGTGCCAAATAAATTCATGGATTTTTTCAACACATAAACATTTACTTTTTGGGCTTGACCTTTGAACATTATATTATTAGGCATACTATTAGGCATACTATTTGGGGCAAACCCAACACATAAATTTTAATTGAAACTTTAATTTCAACTTATATATATATAAGTGTGTGTGTGTTTTACTCTCCTTGCCTTGACATCATGAGACAGCTATTAACAAGTGTCACCCTTAGGTAAATGGTGTCCTTCATTTCCAATCTTTTATGAAAACATGTCTGGTTGTGGGGAAATATTACCTTACTTTGAAACAAATGACAAGAAGGGCATATATATGACTGTGGAAAATCTGCCGCAATAAATTCTATCTGATCAATGTGAACATGAAAAAGTGGATGTTAAAACCGAGGAAAATTAACTGAAGCAAAAAGCAGTGTGTTTAATAGAAATATGGTAACAAAAAAGTTAAATAAAGTATTTCTATGAAGATAAACTCACCAGGACAATTGATAAAAGCTGGGAGCCCAGTTTTTATGTTGAAATTAGGGAACTTGCTAAAAGTGTACAACTTTTGCAACAATAACCAAGTTTCAAAGTTAGTCATGATATTGTACACTGTTAGAGAATAACCATCAATTACATAGGATGGTTGTTAGATTACCAGCAAGAATCTGTCTGACCATCCACCCATACATTACAGTATCACCTACAGTTATAAACAACATTCCAGGAATAACTTCTGATAGCAATAAATGAAGAATATGAGTGTTTCTTCACTTTTTTTTTGGCAAATTGATGTCTTCCATTTCTGAACAGAGTCAGGAAAGAACTTCAACATTTAATAACTCCTTTATTTTATTTTTCACTTTTGTTGTTATAAACTTACAATATTGTAGCATATCATACAGTATATATATTAAATAAATGTATGCAAGGTGTGAACAATGACATATTGTAAATACAATAGATAAATGAATAAGTAAATGCAATAAGTAATAGGTACAAGCATGGCTGTGTGGTAAGAAGTTTGCTTCCCGACTACATGATTCTGGGTTCAGTCCCACTGCGTGACACCTTGGGCAAGTGTCTTCTATTGTAGCCTTGAGCTGACCAAAGCCATGTGAGTAGATGTGGTAGATGGAAACTGAAAGTAGCTTGTCATATATATATATATGTGTGTGTGTGTGTGTGTGTGTGTGTGTGGTGTGTGTGTGTGTATGTGTTTGTCCACAGCCTCTGCTTGGCAACTATTGTTGGTGTGTTTACCGTTTGACAAAAGAGACCAACAGTAAGTGCCTTGCTTTACAAAAGAAAAATAAATTTTGAGGTCGATTCATTCATCTAAAGTTCTTCAAGACGGTTTCCTCTGCATGGCTGCAGCTAATGACTGAAACAAAAAGAAACGATAAATAAAAATACATAAATAAAATAATAATAGATATATTTATGCAATTTTCAGATCCTTTCATGACTCTTATCTTGTCCTGCATATTAAACAAGTTTCTTTGTTTTTGCACATGTATTTGCATATATACATGCACATGCATTGAGTCAAGATTTGGATGCTACTCTTGGATAGGATTTTTGTGTGTTATGATTAACTTTCAGAAGAAGCTTGGCACCACCTATTCCTACTGCAATTCAAAAATCACTCTGTTATGTGGCAATGGCTCATGGTAAAAACATGAGAGTTGAATAATGGAATATATTTGGAATTATTGATG
>NC_142934.1:27978451-28058925 GCF_046866305.1 Octopus bimaculoides
AAAATACAGGAGGGTCAGTTAATTACGAGTTTATTCAACTTATTCCCCTTTGAGATTTGCACACTTATTGCAGTGGTCTTTTAGTTTCTCTAAGCCCTGTAAAAGAACTCAGAAGGTTGGGTCTCCAACCAGGCCTTTTGCAATACTTTCAAAGCCAGGAACTTTTCAGTACTCACTCATATATGAACAATTCAACATTAAACTGAATGTTTAATTTATTACCAGAGTTAATATGTACTATACTAAAATGTACTTTTTAGTAGAGTTTATATTTATTAACTTTTACAAGAGAAAAGTTGATGGTGGCTTCAAAGCAAACAAGCTGAATCTCCTATGTCACTGACATTCTTTACTTTGTGAAAGTTAACATGCATGCACGTGCACGTGCATGCATGCACACACACACACACACACACACACACACGCTTCAATATCCACAAATACTTTGCTTTCAGTTATGGGTGTCATGGCACAGTGGAGTAAAGGAGGTAGTTGGGTACAGACTAAGCACAGTGGTTAGAGCAAATGGTTATAAAATGAGAGGGTATGGATGGACAACTGGTGGGGATGCATGCCCAGAATAGAAACTGCAAAGGAAGGGGCATATGCACTAAGCTTGAGAAGGAGGTCAGATCTTCTGTAGCACCAGGTAATGCCCTCTCTTCTCCATATCTCCACCATAAATATATCCTATTAGACCTCTTTCCTCCCAAATCATAGATCATGATGCTTGGGTGGGGAAGGATTACATGCTGGCAACCTTCACATACACTCCCTGACTCCCCTATCACTATGCTCTCTTGGACATGTTACTTTGAGGATATACTCTGGTCTCACCATTATCTTATCTGTCTCTCATCTGTACCACCCTACCCACCTATATATATAATGTGGACAGCACTGTATTTCCTCCTACTCAATCTCTTCATCCTCCCTCCTTACTATCCTTTTCTCTTCTCTTCTCTCTTTCTCTCTCTCTCAACAATGGGTTGCAGTACACCTCCACCTACTCAACACTTTCCACAGTCTTATCACTCTGGCTCACTGATGCCTTTTTTCTCTTCTCTCCTGTTAACCTTTCCTAATGGTGTCCCTGCCCTTTCTCAATAATACATCTGTATTACCCCAATAAGAACTACTTTGGCCCTAACCAACCATCGAACCCATGCTAGTTTGGCACACAGACTGAGTTATTCCATTGTTGGGTCAGCTTAGTCACTCCACTTTATTACCATGACCACATTGTCTCCTCCCATACTCTCCTTCACACTAAACCCTGATATTATTCTTCACCTCTGTCACTTCCACTTCTCTCAAAATCTGTTCCTTCAGTCATAGGCTACTCTCTTTCGCTTTGCAGGCTAAGGTGACTCCAACAATGCTGGTGCCACAGAAAGCACTCAGTACACTCTAAGTGACCTGAACTGTGACAACACAAGGCCTGAGAGAGCTCTTTAGTCTTGCTGATGGCATGACATCATCTATAGTGCTGGTGCTGGAAAGAAAAGTGCACTCTGTCAAATGGTTGGTGTTAGGAAAGGTATCTTGCCATTGAGACTAGGCCAAAAACGAGACATTGGAAGAAAACATGGTCGTTCAACCAGCTAGATACTGTTCAAGCATCCTGTCTATGCTAGCATGGAAACAATCATAAAATAGTGATGATATCCGAAGGAGTGCTGAAAGGTTCCCAGTTTTAAGGGTATCATGAAAGGCCTAGCTGGAGGCTCAACGTTTTGAGTTCTTTTACAGGGTTTAGAAAAACTGAAGAACTGCTGCAATGAGTGTGTGAATCTGAGAGGGGAATATATTGAATAAAATTCCGAATTAACTGATCCTCCTTTATTTTCTTTTACCCAAAGCCAGGAACTTTTCAGTATTCCCTTATAAGGAATAGGTACAAACAATAGAAAATATGTAGCAGACGGAATAAACAAACAAAAGAAAAAGAAAGAAAATGTAGCCATCATTAGCTATCTTGCAAAGGAGCCTGGTAGCTTTAACTCCTTGATGTGCATGCGCCTGAACACACACACACACACACACACACACACACACACACACACACACACACACACACAGACAGAGCTTGTATTAACATGCTTTTCAGATAATCCTGTTTGCTCTCTCTATTCATTGTCATTAGCAACAGTGTATACAATTGGTGGCTGTAATGTGGAAACACTGATAATGAACATGTAGAGCTGAATTTCTATGATTAGAGTTCTTATAGAAATCTAATCCACAAATAATCTATCTCTAATTATGAATTACTTTATTGATTTCTCAGAGATTGAATCATATCACTTGTTGTTATTACTATTGTTGTAACTTTGGTTTTATTTCTACATGTATGCAATCTCTCTCTCCTTTAGTCTAATATCATGTCTGCTGTTCTGCTGTAAAATCTAACGGCTATTATTGATAAATTTTCTATGTTTTAAATCTCAATTGATATGCAACAGTTATTTGGTCATCTCAGATATTTAATGATAATTAAAATGCGCATGGCATTCAAGGCCCCCTTTCTTTCTTTCTTTCTTTCATTCTTTCTTTCTTTCATTCTTTCTTCCTTCCTTCCCCCCCTCTCTCTCTCACCTTTTCTCTTCATTTCTTTTTAACTTAATATTAAGAGTGGGGGGGAAAGTGTGATGAGCTGACAGAATCATTAGCATCCCGGACTAAATACTTAGTGGCATTTCCTCTGTCCTTAAGTTCTGAGTTCAAATTCTGCTGAGGTTGACTTAGCCTTTCATCCTTTCGGGGTCAATGTAATCAACTTACTTCCACTCCCCAAAATGCCAAAATGTGAAACCAATATTAAGAGTGAAAGCAGTAGGAAGGAGCCTCTCCATAGCTTATTGACCTGCTAGAAATAGTAACTACATTTCCCTCATAGCACACTTTCCCTTTGTCAAATGAGAAAAAAGCAGGGCACAATGGACAATGTAGTTTTAAATACTAATCATGCTCTTCATGAAAAAATGGGAGGGTCTGCTCAACATAGGATATTCTGATGTTAAAGAGCAACAACAGCTGTATGAAAATGAAAGTATACTGATTTCCCAAACAATTCAAAAAGAGCCTCAGGTATTGTTGATGAAGCTTGAGTAAGTCTATGTTGCAAAAATGGTGCAAGCCTGGTTATAGGATATGACCGTGTGGTTAAGATATTTGCTTCCAAGTCTTGGGGCTTTGGGTTCATTTACATTGTATGACATCATGGGCAATTGTTTTTTTCCTTTAGCCCTGAGCACTGACCAAAGCCGGATCTTTTCCCTTTGAACGAAATATACACTGCCGGAAGTTGTTGTTGACAAACAACAGCAGTAATTTTATTCAGCTGAATACACGTCATTGATTGGTTGAAATTACCGAAATACGACAACTTTAACCCGAAATGACTTTGAAAATGCAAACTTTTCTCAACAGCACTAAGAGTAAAAGATGTTTTATATGACACATTCTACCAGTGTCCCAAGTTTGAAAGTGTTTAGTTGCAAAAAATTAATTTCTTGATGTGCCGTTCAAAAGGTAAATATCCCCAAAGCCTTATCCATAGATTTTGTAGATGGAAACTGAAAGAAGCCCATCATATGTGTGTCTTGACATTGTATGAAGGTTGTAAGTGAACATCATTACCAAGCATGTGTTGTCATTCATTTCTACTCTTCCATAAAATACAGGTTGACCATGGGAAATATTACTTTGCTAGGAAACAGGTGAGGGTATCTGACTGTAGAAAGTTTGCCTCAGTGAAATTCAGTCTGACCTATGCAAGCATAGAAAACTGGATGTTGTTATGACATCATCACTGCCACCAAGGAGGAGGATTGTTTAAGAAAAATCAGACTGATGGAACATTCTCTATGCTGATATCTGTGGCTAGAAATTATAGACAGAATGAGTTAGTAAAGAGTAACAAACTGAATCAGAAATTAAACCTGTGTAGCAGAATAAGCTTATATTATCTGATACTACTAATACTTTGTGACAAATTTTTGGCCCCAAGTATGACTATGTGGTCAACAAACCTGTTTACAAGAAAGTGGTTCCACTTTTGATCTCATTGTGTAATACTTTGACTTTCCACATCCTCTGATTGTCCAATGCTTTATGAGTAAAATTGAGACTGTGAAAACTGGTCAATGACAGGAAAACCAATACAACCACAGCTGGTGTACTTGAACAAAGATACTTAGCATTTATTCCAACTAAGTTACACAGAACACTGTGTCTCTCATTATTGAAAATATAGTGAACCAATGACTAAGTCATTGGAAGAAAACTTTATAGTGTTGGATGCTTTTGTTCACAAAATGCGTGATAAAAAATAAAAAAAGAAAGAAAGAAAGAAAATGGAAAGAAATCAGAATCTTCATTGCAGTGGAAATAATAGTATTGGTGCTTGATGAATATCTTGCTGTGTTTATTTATGAACATAACTACAGAAATGTACCACCACACTCTGAATTTGTGTCTCCATAACTTTATTAAAAATGCAGGTATTCAGATGAAATTCCCCAGAGGTACATTTTAGATTGTAAACATTTATTAGTCAGATCATTCCCTTTCACTCATTGCTAAATGCATAATTTTTAATGAAAATTTCCAGACATTAAATTTTGATAGGTAGAATGAAGATAAAAATTTCTTTTCAAATTCTATCATGATAATCATATTCTGTATCCTTGAAAATGTATCTCTGGAAAATTTCCTTAAAATATGCATTTAACAAAATTTGGTAGCCTGAGATTAGGAACAGTCATCTGAGAAAAAATTTTTTTTTACCTTAATCCTTCTCCCTTCCTTGACATTGGATTGTACACCATTTAAAACATAACTCTGGAAAATTTCATTGAAAAATATGCATTTTTAAGAAATTATGGAAAACAGTCAGGGATGGGGCACACATCTGTAGTTATGCTCATTTATGTACCTTTACATTTGTCTTCAATCTCTTCTCTCTTCTGGGATTGATAAACTAAGTACTAGTGAATGACTAGGTCAATGTAATTCACCATGCCAAAATGTTTTTAGTTTTGTGCCTATGTTAGAAATAATTATTTTCTATGTGATGTGTGTGTGTGTTGATCATAAAAACTCTCAAATCAATTGTCAGTTATCTATTAAGTCTTCTGCACATTTTCCCCATTATTTAGAATATGTTTACTTTCGATATTTATGTGACATTAAATTCCTATTCCCTTATGTCAGTACTGCTATGCCTATCTTTGTCTTCTCAGAAATTTTATTTCTCTTAGCTCAGTTTACTGGAGCCAGTTCTCAAGGTATTGAGACAAGAATTAACTTGTCAAGCCAGCTACAATATCATTAAAACAGCTTGTGTACTTAATGTTTACATGTTATTGAACTCCTGCCACTCCTTTTCAAAACATACATTAACAAGCTGCTTTCCTGTTTCCAGTAGCTTGTTCAAACTACTAATTACATCTTTATATTTATATTTATGTATAATCTTTTTGAATCTCAATTTTTGTTTTTACTACAGGAATTTCTGTTGGAACCTATTTTTTTTTTAACCTCTTTTGTAATGAGTGTTTGGTCAGTCACTTATAGAGAAGTTCCCAAGGATATCTTACTCTAGAGTTGTGTATCACACTGACTAAAAACAGAACTTAGATGCACTCTGTGGTTAATGAATAATTTGAAATGTGAGCCATTTGAGGTGCCATGTGCTATGAAGAGAAAAAGATATGCTTTAAAGTTGAAGTCTTTGGTGATGGACACCAGCAGACTTTATTTTTTCCCTTACTGAATTGATGCTGATGTAAACTATAACTGATCTTTTTTCATCCAGAAATTATCCTTCACAGTAATTAACCACTTATCTGTGATTGGTAGCAATCAATGAATGATTAGTATTATTGATTTAATGTGTATTAAAAGAAAACAGAAAAAAAAAATGGGAGTTGTAATATTCATATTTTTTACAGCATAAATGGCATTAAAATTTGTCACTGACTCAAGTCACATACTTACCAAGAGAAAGCCACACATTTGCAAAGTTAGAAGCAGGGGCTTATAAAGGCTGAGTTACAGCTTCACAAAGGAAGAATCATTATCTCACTATCCTGCCAGTATGCAACCACAGAATTAGCTTTCTGCTTCTAAACCTCTCTCATTTAATACAGAGTTTCTCATTTGATCACAAAAATTAGACATTGTCTTGGCTGCTTAGTGGCTAAATAGGTGACTGCTTGCACAAGACAGATGTTTATCTCTGTTTATTTTTATCCCATTTTCTTTCAGTTGAAAATAATTACTGAAATTGAATTGAATCGAGGTGTTTACTTCATTCATTTTGTATAAATGTTGGTTCATTGATGTAGTAAGAATATCAAACCACTCCTTAATTAGACTAGTCAGTTGCTTTACCAGACACTGTCTCATTCAGTTTTATAGACAGTATTCACATTAGCCATTATGATGAAGAGACGGGGTGACCTAGATTGGTATGGCATCACTATTAGTTTACTTTAACATCTCAACCTGCAGATGTGTCATCCCTACTATAACTACCACTGTTCCTTAGTGGTTGTTTATCTGTACTGCTTATGTAGTCCACTCATACTTCCTGTTATGCTTTTTATCCAGTTGGGTACTCTTGCCTTCTCTTTGTGTGTTGTGTGCAAAAACAAATCATAAGTTGCATATACAATTTACATGAGGTAATCAAATCTAATCTTTACAGGTGTTTTGGAGATTTGAAGACAGGTTGATATAATCATGCACATTATGCAAGGAAGTCCAATATTATGTTTATATTGTAGGTAAACAGCAGCAGCAAAAGAAAAGTATCAACTAGCATGGATTTCAATAGCTCTGTGCAACAATCCTGATATTTTCATGGGAAGGGCTGGGCATATAGCTAAAAGTGTGTGTATATATATATATATATATATATGTATATTGCTTAAGCATTGTGATGCTAATAACCTGGTGTTAGAACTCCATATACATATGCTTCAGTACAAAGCATCAGTCAAGTACAAACTGGTAATAAGAAATTGTAACAACAAAGGAGTAAACAGTTATGTTATGAACTTCATTAACTTACATCTGTTTCTGCTATAAGGTGCAATGCACTCATAGTTGAGTGCTTGAATATCACCTTATTGCTCCATCAAATCTTCAAACATGAAGTGCCAACTATGAGTGCATTGCACTTAATAGAAACAGATGTAAGCTAATGAAGTTTGTAACATAATTGTTTATTCCTTTGTCATCCCAATTTCTTATATATATAATTAATTAAATTGTCCCAAGGTTTGTGACCATGCTGGAACACCACCTGTCTGATAGGGTGCTACTTCAGTAGTACTTGACTTTTGGTTAATAAGAGCTTTTGATGCTGCTGCTTTCAGTTGCATTTCTTGCTTTGACATTGGTTTGTCTGGAATTATTGATAGTAGGTTATCTAAGTGCTTCTTGAATATGTCTACAGCCACTCTTTGCATATTTCTCAGCTTCTTTAGCTAGATATTAAAAAACTGTGGGCCTTTGAACTGTAGGCTGTTGCAGTAGGTGATAGTGATTTACAGTGAGAAGGGTGAAGCCTCCAGGACTATGTAGTGATGACCAGTTTGGAGATTGGTATAGCTCTCAATACTCAAGTTTGGAGCAGGTCCAAGGATCTTCTATATTGAAATTCCTGCATATCTTTCTCATCCCACCCCGCTTAGAATAGAGTCTTAATGCTTTCCAGTCTCTCCCAGTAGCTTAGCTTTCTGATTTTAATGCGAAGACAATATCTTGTTATACTGTCTTGTTATAATGTCAAACAGGCTTTCATTGGAAGGGATTATCGATACAATATCTCTCAAGACATCTTTGATTCTTTCTTGTATTCTCTTTGAAGCATCCTGGTTTTAGATTGGATCAATTTTATATTAAATCTATTATGCTGCTGTTATTGTCCATCACCAGTACCATCATGCTTTTATCGAACATATTTATTTACTTCCATTTCATGACCATGTTTAGTGTAGGCTAAACATTGGCGAACATATTTATTGACTAGCTACTTTCCCAACTTAACGTCTTAAATATTAAAAAAAAATGTTTTAGGTGCTGATATACAATGTTTTAGGTGCTGATATGGCTGTGTGGTTAAGAAGTTTGCTTGCCAACCACATGGTTTTGGGTTCGATCCTACTACATGACACCTTGGACAAGAGTCTTCAACTATAACCCCAGGTCAACCAAAACCTTGCAAGTGGATTTGGTAGACAGACACTAAAAGGGACTTGTTGTGTGTGTGTGTGTGTGTGTGTATATATATATATATATAGAGAGAGAGATATAGATATAGATATAGCTGTGTTTGTGTCTGTGACTATGTCTTTCATTGTGTGATGGTTGCAAATGAGTATCATTGTCATACAAGAAGTACCATTTATTTTCTGTATTCTGCAAAATCATGTCTGGCTATGGAGAAATATTACCTTGCTTGGAAATAGTGAGGGTTAGTGATAGGAACCACACCTAGCTACAGAAAAATCTTTCTCAATAAACTCTGACCCCGGCAAGCATGGAAAAATGGCTGTTAAAATGATGATGATATTGCATGTTTAATTTGCATTTATTATCAAATATTCATCTTTGGTTTTATATATATATATATATATATATATATAGTATCCTGTTACTAGTTTCAGTCATTTCACTAGTCATCTAAGGTTGTTTTTTTTTCTTTTAAGTGACCCTGTTGAATCCAGAACTTTTTCCAGTCTAGTTCTATTTACCTCTATTCATTAAATGGTTAAGTAACCTTTTGGCATAAAAAGATACAGTTTGATGCACTGCTTTACACCAACACAGTCACTCATACATGCATGTGTACACACACACATGCACGTGCATACAGTGGTTTTTCACACAATTTCTGTCACTAAATTCCACCCAGGAGTCATTGGACAATTCAAGGCTACAGTAGAAGACACCTGTAAGAGTTAAACCAAAAAAGCCTGTTATGCATGTACTGTGTGTTTGTGTGTATGTGCATTTCCTTGTCTTGCCAGTGTGTGATAGTTGTAAATGAGTGTCACTGTAATACAAGCAGTATCATTCATTTGTGATATTTTGCAAAAACATGTCTCACCATGGGGAAATACTAGCTTGCTTGGAAACAGGTGGTGGTGACACAGGGCTGATGACACAAAAGGCATTCAACCATTGAAAATCTTTCACAATAAACTGTCTGATCCATGCAATCATGGAAAAGTGGGTGGTAAGTAGCTTGCTTACCAACCACATGGTTCCGGGTTCATTCCCACTGCGTGGAACCTTGGGCAAGTGTCTTCTACTAAAGCCTCGTTCCGACCAAAGCCTTGTGAGTGGATTTGGTAGACGGAAACTGAAAGAAGCCCGTCGTATATATGTATATATATATATATATATATATATATATATATATATATATATATATGTATGCATGTGTGTTTGGCCCCCCCCCCCCCCCACCGTCACTTGACAATCGATGCTGGTGTGTTTACGTCCCCGTAACTTAGCGGTTCGGCACAAAGAGACTGAGAGAATAAGTACTAGGCTTACAAAGAATAAGTTCTGGGGGCGATTTGCTTGACTAAAGGCGGTGCTCCAGCATGGCCGCAGTCAAATGACTGAAACTAGTAAAAGAGTATATATATATACACATATACATATACATACATATAATGTTTAATTGGATTTTTTTTTCTTGTTTCAAGGTATCCTGCAAGGTACTTCTGCTCTTTTACTGGCATTTGATGAGTCTGAAGTCCGTAAAATAATTAGAGTGTGCAAGAATGTACTGGAATATTTGGCTATAACTGAAGTTGTAGATAAAATGGAGGACTTGGTTACCTATGTCAAGGTAAGTGGTAATTAACTATGACATGTGAATACATCTATGAGCTACATCATCTCTTGCACAGATGATTTCTCATTACATAAAGAATGTTTATATAAGCTGGGACAAATTCCATTGTTACCGTAACGTCATGACACATGTATAGTCTAGACCCTATTTAAAAAGCTGTGCACCTGAAAGAGCACACCATACCTGCAGGCTCACTGTTAAGCTATGTCTTCTCTGTTTTTGTTACAGCTATTACAATAGTTTTTTTCTCATCTGGCCTTGCTAGCTATATATCACTATCCTATCTGAACTCACTTAATGCACCACTTACTTTCCTGCTTTCTTTATACCACCTCAGCTATAGGTTACTCATTTCCCACTTAAAATTTTTCCCTTGTATCACAAAGCTGCAATGATTTAAATTCAGCACCAATTGTAACTGAACTCCTTCACAGGCATCAAAATATCATGCCATAAAAAGCCTACAGGTATTTACTTCTCAGACTAACACTAGCAAAATCAAAAAGAACCCTTAAAACTTGAAAATTCTTTTAAGATGCATTTAATGATGTTATTGGACACTGTAAGCATCAATCTGAACAGGTCTATGGATAAGGTACTTTTTGTCTCAAACTGGTGACTAAACATCACATTAGATTGAAAATCATTGTAGTTAATCCTCTCATAGCATAAGCTATGGGGTTATTTCTTATTATGAATATTGACCTGTGGTAAGGACCCTTGATATATTGGACAATATTGTATATCATGTATATCATTATCATCACTTAATGTCCATGTTCCATAGTGACATGAGTTGGGTGGTTTGGTAGAAACCAATGAGTTTGAAAAGTGCATCATGTTCCATCGTCTGCTTTGGCATGGTTTCTATAGTTGGATGCCTTTCCAAAAGTATGTTCTGGATGCTTTTTTCATGGCACCAGCACTAGTGAGGATGTCATTCTACTTGCAAGACTAAGATTCCCCTTCACTGGGTGAAGCTACAATAGAGAGAGAGAGGTAACTTTATGCTTTGGGATGAGGGGTTAACATGAGAGAGGACCCAAAAACAGAACAGGTATCTTGCTGTGGAGGAGCTACTCACAGAAGTAACTACTTCCAAAAGACAGGGTGGGAGTGGCTATGGCGGAGGGGAAAGAGATAATGTATACTATTTCTATATTTAATCTGTCCTATTACACTATGAAGCTGATAAGATTAGCACAGTTAAGAACAAAAAACAACAATAAAAAGAATTAAACTCCCAAATTGACGGAGCTGTTGTACCAGATTCTCTGTGATTAATTAGCAAACAATAGATACATGATTTAAGTTGTATTGTAAGGTTTGTCTCTTGTTTTCTGTCTCATTTTCTTACTTGTAGTTGTTTGCTAGTACTTTATACTGAAAACCTTAGAGTTGATTGAACCAGCATTATAACGTTTATTTTCAGAATCTCAGTCCTGTGCTTACGAAAATCATCAAAGAAGTGGATGCCCGTGAGAAGGAACTGACACACCAAGTTCATCGTGATATGTTAATCCGTTCATTGGATCAGGTGAAGAATCTCACTCCTGTTCTCATCAGTGGAGTGAAGATATTCATTACTGCCAAAGAGACAGGTATGTTTTTAATAATTATCTAGGATTATTTTTGTTTTAGTTGTTAATTTCAGGAATAGCATCTTTTATTATGAAAAGTAAGATAATCTAGATGGAACAGCTTTGATCTTAAAATCTCTGTAATCTGAGCTGGTGAGTGTCTAAACAACATCAGCTGACTATATGCTTTTGAAAAGACTATTTATAATGCAACATGTATGAGAATTAATTAGTTATAAGGCATCTCATCTCCACTATTTTTATCTCTTCTCAGCTCCACCCTGATTACTTCCATTCATTCTAAAATGTGAGTAGCCATGTAACCCCTCTGACCCATTCCCTCCTACTTTAATCACTCATCTCCTAGCATAAAGCCCCTTCTCACTGGATTTGTAGTCTTGCAAACTGCATGGCAATTTCAACAAGTACTGGTGGTGTGAAAAAAGCACTCAGCACATGCAGTAAAGAGGTTAGTGTTAGGAAGAACATCCAACCATAGAAACCACATCAAAGTGGATATTGGAGTAAAATATAGTCCTTGGACTTATCAGATCTTGTCAAACCATCCAATCCATGCCAGTATGGAACATGGATATTAAATGATGATGATACTGGTGATGATGAATGCAACATGTATGACAATTATTTAATTATAATCTAACACATAATAGTCTCCAGAAAGGGAACCTCTATCTACCTGTTCAATGTCATAAAAAAAACAAACAAAAAAAAAACATTATTTACATTTGACAGATATTTGTCCTCATCTTGTTTGCTGTTAACACAACGTTTCGGCTGATATACCATCCAGCCTTCATCAGGTGTCTTGTGGAAATTTCGAACCTGGGTTCTCATTCCTAAGGTATTTTTTGATGTTGTTGTTGTTCAGGACACTGTCTGGAATCAGACGGAATCTTGGGGTTAGTAGCCTACGCTCTTGACCACTATGCCATATGCCCATGGGCAATCATGGAATGAATTTTAGGGCTTATAAATCTAATATTTTCCTATCCTTCTTTAATACCACTTCCCATATGCTATTCATATCTGCACTCAGTCTGCATAGGAGGTTGTTGTGTCCTAGCATATGTGCTGCTTCTTTTAGTTTTCATATTTTCCAGTGGTGTTCTCATTCTATTATTTTAACTTCATCCCACTGGAGGAGGTGGTCTCCATTTTTCCATACTTGATCAGCTATACCCGATTTATCAACATCTCCTCGTGTCACAGCTTTGCGATGTTCCTCTACCCTTATTTTGAGGGGGCGACATGTTTCACCTTTATATAACCTACCACAGCTGCATGGGATGGAGTACATGCAGTTTTTGGTCATATTCTCTTCTATTGGTTGTTTTATCTGAAAGAGATATTTGCGAAGTGTTGTATTACTCTTGAATACTGTCCTGATGTCATATGGGCCGCATATCTTTTGTATCTTTTCGGAGAGGCCTTTCACATAGGGTAGACAAACTGTAGACAGTTTATTGGTTTCATCCTCTCTTTTCTTCTTTATATAGAACTGTATCAAAAATAAAATATTTCGGAGCAAATTATATCATATGAAGGAAGATATTTCACTTGAGCTTTCTGTCTTCAGGTTCTGGTTTTATCGAGGCTCAGAAGAACCGTGACTATGTGGTACATAAGATGTCTGATGAAATCCATGAGATAATTCGGGTGTTGCAGCTCACAACCTATGATGAAGAAAACTGGGATGCTGATGATTTAACTGTGATGAAGAAAGCTCAGGTACTTACTCTTTTACTTGTTTCAGTCATTTGACTGCAGTCATGCTGGAGCACCGCTTTTAGTCAAAGCAAATCGACCCCAGGACTTATTCTTTGTAAGCCTAGTACTTATTCTATTGGTCTCTTTTGCCGAACCGCTAAGTTACGGGGACGTAAACACACCAGCATCGGTTGTCAAGCAATGTTGGGGGGACAAACACAGACACACAAATATATACACACACACATACATATATATATATATATATATATATATATATACATATATACGACAGGCTTCTTTCGGTTTCCGTCTACCAAATCCACTCACAAGGCTTTGGTCGGCCCGAGGCTATAGTAGAAGACACTTGCCCAAGATGTCACGCAGTGGGACTGAACCCAGAACCATGTGGTTGGTAAGCAAGCTACTTACCACACAGCCACTCCTGTGCCTATGATTGATTAAAAGCTAATTGATTAAAAGCTAATTTCTCTAACATAGAGAAGTTGTACTTCTCTTGAGTTACTAAGTTTTGATTTTGACTTGAAATTTAAAGTCATTTAGATAAACTCATCTGTCTCTGGTTCTTTGACAGAATTCCACTTGTTTTAAAGCATTTATGTTTAAATGACAATCATATTTAAATTTGTTAAATCGTAATTTTATGTAAAGTCTTGTTAACTTTTTTGATACCAACATACCTAAGGCCCCAGTTCTAGGATATAAACTGTTTTAAATTATCTAAATTAAGACCTTTCCTCAAAATTTCATATTTTGTTCCAAACAACAGTTTAATGAGTTATTTGACTAAATTCATCATTATTTTCAATTTTAATTGAAATAAGGGCAGTGTATTTCAACAGAAATCGATTAACAAACGGGTTAGTCTTCAACTAGTTTTCATTGGTCCACCAGCCAGATGTTGATTGTAATGTAAATAGCTTGGAAAGATTCTATGTAGGAAATGTGAATCAGACTTGTACAATACATATTTAGGCTATTCTAATGGAAGCTACTATGGTGTGGGTATAATGCCACTAGATTATCACAATGCAAACACTCATTCATCTGTGGCATTAGGAATATAGATCAAATTTAGTACAATAGTTTTATGCTGTTATGCTGTCAGCTACCTTTATGTAATGGCTGTGACCACATGATACTTTTAGTCACATGGCAAGTATTGATAAAAGATACTGCATTTTGTGTACAGAAATACATTTTGGAGTCAGGTGATTCTTTACCTGATTACCAGATTTTAATAAAATATCATTAAATCAAGATAATAGGAAACTGACAAATGATTTTAAAAAAATTGTATTTGTATATTTTCTTTTATATCTTTCCTATTCATCAAATATAGTTTTGTTTACTTTTTATGATGGGCCTTGATCAGCTATAAACAACAATCGAGTCCCTCTTAAATAATACTCTATTGTTTTAATAAATAAAAACTATATTTGATAATGTAGTTCTGAATATGGTGCGTTAGGGTGGAAGAGGAATGGAAACGAATAGAATATGGTTGGAATGCTTATGTTCATAGGTCCTTTAGATCAAGAATAACATGGATGTAAACAATAACAGCAATTTTTATTTGATTATTATGTTTGAAACTCCACCTGAATTGCTCCAATAGACCAGCACTCTAGTAAATCACTCAGCTGTAAACTTTTTTGCACAAAGGTGTATATTGTGCAGTTGTTTTTGCATCTATATATTGTATGTGATGATGTGCATAATATATACACTATTCATATATATATATATATATATATATATATATATATATATATGCAGGTGTACCTGTGTGGTAAAAAGCTTGCATCCCAACTACATGGTTCCAGGTTCAGTCCTTGGGCAAGTATTTTCTGCTATAGCCTCAGGTCAACCAAAGCCTTGTGAGTACATTTGATAGACAAAAACTGAAAGAAACCTGTTGTGTATATACATATGTGTGTGTGTGTCTGTCTTTGTCTCCCACCACCACTTGACAACCACTATTGGTGTGTTTATGTCCCCATAACTTAGTGGTTTGGCAAAAGAGGCTGACAGAATAAGTACTAGGCTTAAAAAAAGGCCTGGGGGTTGATTTTTTATTAAAACCCTTCAAGGTGGTGCCCCAGCATAGCTGCAGTCATATGACTGAAATAAGTAAGAGTATATATATATATATATATCTGATTTTGCATTTAGCATAACAAAAATGGCCGATCTGCCATTTATTCAATTATTTAAACCGTGCTTGAATAATTGTGAATTGTTACCCATGAAACCAT
Organism: Octopus bimaculoides; assembly: GCF_046866305.1. Classification (NCBI taxonomy): domain Eukaryota; kingdom Metazoa; phylum Mollusca; class Cephalopoda; order Octopoda; family Octopodidae; genus Octopus; species Octopus bimaculoides. The sequence continues at coordinate 27,993,922 of NC_142934.1, forward strand.
TGGTATGGTATTAACAAAACTCAACAATTAAAAGAATATGTGTATAATATTATATACTATTTATATATATATATATATGTATATGTATATACACACTATTTATGTGTATGTATATATATATATATATATATATATATATATATAAAGAATGTAAGACTACACATCCTTGGAGACAAAACAAAAATATTTATGAAACAAATATTTCCACACATTCAAGACTCCTCGCAAATGCCATCACCAAAACATACAAAAAAAAAACCCCCCTTAATTCCAGCATGTTGTTGTGTATTGAACTTCTAAATCAATATATAACAAATACTGTAAATTTGTTTAAATAATTGAAAACTGCCAATCACAGGGCATGCATGAGTTTTTATGTGAACTTGTCGTTTTTTTAACTATATATTGCAATCAAAATAAACGGGAACACACAATTGATTCCATCACTACAGGATCACGGTTGATGTTGTTACTCCTTCTCATGTTCTGCTGTTGGTTGTGCTTCTACTACAGCGAGATAGAAATTCACAGTTTACAGCTATTTGATCTTTGTTCCTATACCTGTGCTTACAAAATAAGCAAATTACAAAACTTGACACATAATTTAGAAACCGACTGAAAAAAATTACTCTGCGAGGCCATCCGCATGGAAAACAATAGTCTAGTTGGTGCTTTCATAGTTTATCCAGTGATTTGTTATAGATTTTGTGAAAGTTTTCTCTCACACAGTCGGATTCCATTTTTCTTATAAAAGTTCAGTATTGCTTGATTTTTCTGCTTTTTTTTCTCAACTTCTCTTAGATTAACATTTGAAATCAGAGGAAACTAGTTACAGTCTGCATTGGCAACAACTATTTCATAGAATCCATAGAAGAGTTTACTCTTCGTTGAGACGAGGAATAACAGTTTTAATATTTCAGCCCAAAATATCGGATTCAATTTTCATAATTTCACTCATCACAGCAAACAAACTTTATATAATGCTCACATGAATTCTCCTGTAAGATTCCCTCGTCCTTTCTTGGTATAATTTTTGTTTAGTCTAGATTGTGGATTAAAACATTGATTGTTCAATCCAATACTTATAATCTTTTTTTCTTTTCCCACCTTCTTCTTTTATCTCTTTTCTGAAGATATAGAAGGTAGTATTAGATCAAATTTTGGGTGTTTTCCTTTTAAAACATCCTAAGGTTATTTCTCTTTCTTTCTATTCTTCTTTTTAAATATATGATTTGCTTTCATATTTATGTTATCAGCTCTTCACTGAAGTTTTTAAAATTCTTTCAATCTTTTTTTCTATGTTTATTCCTTTTGAAAGAAATTTTTTTTTATTCTTTTTTAAAGAAAAAAAATTCCTCTTAGGTGAGTTTGTGTGTGTGTGTTAATTTGAATAAGATCTCATATAGATTATTTCAGTCTGGAAGGGTGTTGTCTGATCTTTCAGTTTGGTGATACATACATACACTCACCCCATATATATATATATATATATATATATATATATATATATATATATATATATATGGTTGTTTTTTCCTCGCATTAGGTACTAAATGTGGTTATTTTGAGAAGTCCACTGTGTGGCGTTATTATTTTGTGTAATAATGCCCTTTATATAAATATAAACGAATAATTATATCCTTGGGAATAGAAATTTCCCTTATGAATTTTTTTACACACTGGCTTCTTGATAAAATTCTTGTAAAAGAGTTTTATCCCTTTTTGAATTATATATATATATATATATATATATATATATATATATATATATATATATATATATAGGGTGTCTCATAAATGATAGGACACATTTTACTTATTATATATTATACACTTTTATCATCATTATTGGACACCGTGTGTGTACCCTTGTCAAGACATCACTTGGTGTTTGTAAATGTGCATCATCATCATACAAACAAAGTTGCTTGTTTCCAGTCTTTCATGAAAAATATGTCTAGCTATGAGAAAATATTACCTTGCTTCAAATCAGGTGAAAGTTGGTGACAGGAAGGGCATAGAAAATCTGCCTCAACAAATTCCATCTATGGAAAAATGAATGCTAAATGATGAGAGCGACATGTGTGTGTGTTACTCTTCCGTTATTCTCCCCTGCTTTCTTTCTTCTTTGTAAGTGTTCTGTTATATGACCTTTTATATCCTCTCTAAAGATTAATTTGTATGTTTGTTTTTTTCTTTCACATCTGAATTGTTAATCCTTCCCATGCTCTTTTTATTCTATCGGTCAATCTTAAAATTTCATTTAACCCTTTAGAATTCAAACTAACTATATCTGGCCTAAATATTCTACCAGTTTTATGTTAAAACTGGCCAGATCTGGCCTCTCAGACCTATCCTACATTGTCATTCTAAAATTAAGCAGTCACAGCATGAAAATCTTTCGGCTATAATTCATGATTAATTCAAAATAATGTGAATAAATAAGCATTACATTTGAGAGAGTAATCTGAATGCTAAAGGGTTAAACTTGAAGTAAATATCACCCCTACCACAACAGAAAACCCCATATCCTCCCAGAACAAAAAAGATGAAAAAATATCTTCCACTAAACAATATTTGTGTCTTATTCAATAGAAGCTATTTTCAAGGTCCAATACACTCTCAATCAAATAATTACATTTTCTCATTTCTTTCATATCTGTTTTTCAGTCAGCAATTGAAGGAAAACTGAAGCAAGCTAGTGATTGGCTACAAGATCCAGCAGCTTTGGTTGGCAGTGCAGGTAAAATTCTTTAAAATTACTATTGTTGTTGATTCATTTCTTTCTACTACTGTTGTTGTTATTTGGGATCTTTTTCCAGCATGTGTTTTTCAAGGGAGCTGCTGGCTACATGTTTACTCAGCCTGCCTGAAATCGAAAGTATAACTCCCTCAAATCATACAATACTATCTTAAGTAAAGGAAGGAAGGGATATATTGAGTAATGTTGTTTACTGCCTGCAAAAAAAAAAAAAAAAAAAAAATTGTGGGGTGGTTTATGGTTGGATTGCTTTTGACCATATTCTTGCTTGATAAAGGCTGACTTAGTGCCAAATAATAGCAGCAACTTGTATCAGGTTTTAAGCCTCTTACTGCAAATCAGTGAAACACTTGTGTATTAAACAGTGTTCCTACTGATTATTTTATGCTATATGTCAATTTGGGAACTATAGTATCATTAGTTACTGATTCACTGTGTTTCTGACTGCAAGAGTGACAAGGAAGCATTTATAGTTCTGTACGTCAGTGAATTTAAACTGAAGAGCATTTTTCATCTGCTTTTTCTATGCTGACATGGGTTGGAAAAGACTTTTTTAGGCAATATTATATGGTTGAATACCCCAGATCCTGACACCTAACATTATCTTGTTCCAAGTCAAATAAAATACTCTCTAATGTGTGTGTGTGTGTGTGTGTGTGTGTGTGTGTGTGTATACACACACATGTATATGTACATGTACATATACATGTACATACACACACTTGTATATACAATGGGGTCCCACACAGTTTCTGGTCTTTCAAAATATTAGTGAGCTCAAGACTATGATAGAGACACTTGCTCAAAGTGTTATACTGTTGGATCAAAGCCAAAACTACATGGTGTACAGCCATATGATTCTGGGTTTGGACTTCTTAACCATACAACCATGCCTATGTACAGTGATAGTAATAGATGGAAGTGTTAGTATTACAAATGTTTTGAGCTTCTTTCTACCGTTGCTACTAGGAGCTGGCACTACAAGAAGGAAGAACTAAAGAGCTAAACTATCACTATTGTTGGTATTGTTTGTAATACTTTATTTTTGTTTCATATGTATTTAATTAATTTATTTCTTTTATTATTTACTTCAGGTGACAAAGCCCTCCATCAAATTTTAGAAGATGCTCGGAAAATTGCTGATAGGTGTGCTAATCCTGCTGAGAGAGATGCCATCATACGTAATGTGGGAGATATTGAATCCATGGCAAATAGTTTGGCTGAACTTAGGCAGCAAGGAAAAGTAAGGGAGTCAAATTTAAATTCTGAGTTTATATTTTGATTTTGTTTTTGTTGATAGTGGTGATGGATGGCTGATGTTGTAGAGTGTCAGGGAAAAGAATTTACAGTATTTTGGCATGTCCCTTTACATTCTCTGCTTAAATCTTTCTTGGATCAAATTTATCTTTCATTCTTCTCCCACCCCCAGGGTTGATAAAGCAAGTACCACTAAAATACAGGTGATGACTAAGTCAACTATATTACACATTCAAAACATCTGGCCTCACTGCAATATAATAGTTGTATGCCAGACTGATGGTGGTCTACTAGATTGAATAGAAGTTTAATGAATTGAATGGTGGTGTGCTGCACTAAATGAATTTTACATTTTGTTTTAAGTTTTTCCTGGGATTGACTTCCTGCATCATAACTTTAGTAAATTAAGTATCATTACAATTCTATATTGCTGAGATGAGGAATTTATATTATGTATATTGTTTATATTAGTTGGACAATCAAGATGAGGTGAGCAGTCTAACTAATATAAACAGGATACATAAGTAACATTAATATGGCACTGAGTTCTGAGTTGACTCTGTTGCAAATATTCTGGCTAGGAGTAGTCTGAAGATAACTTCCTATCTTCCTTCCATCAGTCTCTGAGGTTTTGAAAAAGGGTCATGCATGCTGCCTGCCAGCATGGAAAATGGATGTTAAAGGATGATATATGTATGTAGAGAATGACCATGCGAACCAAAGAAGAATGGCGACGAATGGAAACAGGCTCCTTTTAACGTGTCGCACGGTTGACACAAAACATATAATATAACATAAGAGTACTTACATGTGAGTTGCGATGAAATGCCAGCAAGGAAAGAGAGAGACATAATTGTTAAAGATATATATATATATAAAGAGTAATTTTATTAGCGTAGTAAACTGTGTGTCTGTGTGTGCATGCATGCGGCAATATAAATAACACAAAATGTATGACAGGCCGTCGTGTAAACTAGAGTAGGTATACATAAATATGAGTGTGTGAGTGAATGAGAAATACAGAGCATGGATTAAGAGTCCGTAACATAGACGATAAGCATCCTGAACACAAAGATAGGGAAATAGCAGTTCATAGTAGAGAGAATGTCTGTACATAAGATGTTGTGGCCGAATAGCAGAGCTGAAGTGTCACATGTCGTGAGTAAAGTTGAGCTTCGATGCTGCAACTAGTTACTTGGTACAGAAGATTCTTGCAGGTTGTTCTGGCTGTTCTTTCGTGGTGGAAACAATCCACACAAACAGTGTTGAGAAGATTCTTGCAGGTTGCTGTTGGTAGTGTGTACGCTGGTGGGGTCGTGTTGGCGCTGGCGATGAGACTGTAGTAGACAGTAGAACGGTGGTGTTGACGTTGTAGCTGGAAACTGCCTTGAGCTGTGTTCTGTGTGATGGCCAATGACCAGACCTGTGAGCGGTCTGAAATCGAAGACAAACTGGCGTGGATAAAGCAGGGCTGTTTATGGAGAAAAATGGGCTCCAGAAACAGCAGAAAAACACTCTCTCACGTGACCTTAGCAGAAGGCCACATTTGGTCGTATGCACCCTGGCGCGAAACAGAACTGGAGACAAATGCTGTGCAAATAAGAGCCAATCAGGGTAATGGACACAGCAGGGTCCAAGGCGGGCCGAAAGCTAGATGTTACCTGCTATGTTCGCATTCGTAAATAAATACCCGAGAGAGAGGTTTCACTACATATATATATTCATACATACATACATACACACACACACACACACACACACACACACACACACACACACACATATATGTGCTGTGCGTGAGAAGACCCGGCAAGCCAAGTGAGATTGTTGCCAGTGCCCCTGGACTGGCTCTTGTGCGGGTGGCACATAAGATGCACCATTTTGAGTGTGGCCGTTGCCAGTACCGCCTGACTGGCCATCGTAGGATTTTTGAGCGAGATCGTTGCCAGTGCCCCTGGACTGGCTCTTGTGCGGGTGGCACATAAAAGACACCATTTTGAGCGTGGCCGTTGCCAGTACCGCCTGACTGGCCTTCGTGCGGGTGACACGTAAAAGCACCCACTACACTCTCAGAGTGGTGGGCGTTAGGAAGGGCATCCAGCTGTAGAAACTCTGCCAAATTAGATTGGAGCCTGGTGTTGCCATCCGGTTTCACCAGTCCTCAGTCAAATCGTCCAACCCATGCTAGCATGGAAAGCGGACGTTAAACGATGATGATGATGATGAACGATATATATATATATGTGGCTATGTGGTTGAGTAGTTTGTTTTTCAGCCATGTAGTTTTGGTTGCAGTCCCATTGTTTGACATCTTGGACAAGCATCTTCTATAGACCCAGAATGACCAAAGCCCTGTGAGTGGAATTGTTAGGTGGAAACTGAAAGAAATCCATCCTAAATATTTATATGTATTTGCGTGTGTGTGTGTTCTATCGTCCACTTTTTTAAACACCTACCATTCAGTCTATCTATCTTTCTGTCTATATATCTCTTGCATCTTTAAATAGACTGTAGTAACTGTTGTTAGTGCAGTCACATCTGCGAATTACCTTAATGCTAAGCAGTTCTATATGCCTTTGCCAACAAATGTACCACCATATACATTTAAATAATATTAATGTGCTAATTGTATATAGTGCTCAGGTGCACTACATCTCATTAGAAAAGGTAAGAAGATGGAGCAAAAAGCAGCCATAAGCCCAATAAAAACAGCAATGCAAGCTAGAAGTTCATGCACAGTACACAGGATAAAACAGAGAGAGAGAGAGAGAGAGAGAGAGAGACCATTAAAAGAGCCACAAAGAAGAAAAGTTGCACAGGCATATCAAGAATTGTGTTGGCAAATTTTGGAAAGCGTGGAATTTTTGAAGGATGCAATGCCCTGACAGCTAATGACTGACAGTTTAATTCATGCTTCAAGAATTCTGAACTTGAAAAAAATGCTTCCAACAATCATGGGTGCTACACTGTTTTTTGATTCTATAAGCATGATCTATGAGTGATAAAAGTACTGAATTTTAAAAGGCTGCTGAAGTTGGGAAGATGGTGAATAATCTTGTGAGCTCCTACCAAATCAGCTACTAGATGTCAAAACTCTAGTGTGTTGATTCCTAGAGAAGCATGACTTTCAATCTTGAAAATCATGCTTCTCTAGGAGGGGAGGTATTTGTCTCGTGTGTCTCTGGACAGTTTCCAGCAGACCAATATTCTGAATAAAATGCGTTTTCCAGACTGTTTTCATCACATGTATGATGTAGGCAAAAACCACATTCAGGTCAGGTCAGAGTTGTTTCCCTTACTTACCAGTGCAAATATTATTAGTGAAAATAATATTAGTCAATAATAATAATATTTACTGTCTATTTTTCTGTATCACATTTTGCTAAAAATTTTAATGCTCCCTGTTTTGAGTATATTAATACTACCTTACCTGTTATTTTACTTATTGGTCTATCTATTTCTCATTGCATCCATTCATTTGTCTCTTTTTCTTTTACCTTCATTCTTTCTTTTGTGTGTGTTACACACACACATACACATACATATGTGTCTGTTTATTATCTGTGCATTTACATGTCAGTCTATTGCTCTGTGTAGCTATTGCTCTGTGTAGCTATTGCTCTGTCTGTTCACCTTTCTGTCTTGTCCCACTATCTGTTTATCTCATTGTTTCCCATTTTTTTGTCTCTCTGTCCACCTTACTGTTCCTCAGACAATCATCCTCAGTTCAAAATATCATTATTAATTATTGCAAGCTGGCAGAATGTTAGCACACCGGGCAAAATGCTTAGTGGTATTTCATCTGTCCTTATGTTCTGAGTTTGAATTCTGTTGAGGTCAACTTTGCCTTTCATCCTTTCGGGGTTGATGAAATAAGTACCAGTTGAATACTGGGGTCGATGTTATTGACTTACCACCTCCCCCAAAATTCAGAAAGGATTATTATTATTATTATTATTATTATTATTATTATTATTAAGAAGGCAGTGAGCTGGCAGAATCGTTAGCACGCTAGGTGAAATACTTAGCGGTGTTTTGTCTGTCACTATGTTCTGAGTTCAAATTTCACCAAGGTCGACTTTGCCTTTCATCCTTTTGGGGTCAATTAAATAAGTACCTGTTATACACTGGAGTCGATGTAACTGACTTACTCCTCCTCCCAAATTTCAGGCTTTGAGCTTATTGTAGAAAGGATTATTATTATTATTGCAGGCTGGCAGAATCCTTAGCATATGGACAAAATGCTTAGTAACTTTTTATCTGTCATTATGTTCCGAGTTCAAATGTTCCTGAGGTTGACTTTGCCTTTCATCATCTTGGGGTTGATAAAATAAGTATCAGTCAAGTGCTAGGGTTGATATAATTGATTAGCCCCCTCCCTCTAAATTTCAGGCCTTGTCACTATAGTAGAAAGGACTATTGTTACTATTGACTGAATCAGAAGGGTATCTAGTCCTGTCCATTTACATTGTGAATTCAAACCTAACCAATGTTCATTTTACCAGGAGTGGGGAAGTGTTAGTAAAATAGGTACCAGTTGAGTAATAGAGTTAACCTCCCCCAAAGTTTATGACCTTGTGTTTATATATATATATATATATATATATAAAATCAATTTTATAATCATTATTAAAATTTTAATTTACATATTGTTTGTTATAAATTTTTCAGGGTAGCAGTCCACAGGCCATGGCTCTAGCCAGAGAAATCCAGAATAAACTTGGCAGTTTGCAGCAGTTAACCCAGCTGGGAATTGCTAACACAGAACGTAGTGGGATCCGTAAGCCTGCTCCTACAGTATCTGGCAAGGTAGAACAAGCCCAGAGATGGTTAGCTAATCCAGGACTTGATGATAAAGGACTTGGTAAGGACATGTTTTTACTTATTTTATTTTATTTGATTTACACCACTAACATTAGCCTAATATATTTATTGTAAGGGTTGCTATTTTGTTAAATTGGACATACTTAATATTGTTGGCTTTGGTAACTTGGAAACTCTCATTGAATCAGGTAGCTTAGCTCCAGCTTATCTTAAGTTCTATTTTTTTCATCAGCCTTATAGGAATGTTTGTCACTATTAGTATTATTAATGTTGAGAGTAAAGCAACAAAATTTGCTAGAACATCAGAAAAAACGTTCTGTGGTATGTGTCTTGGCTCTTTATGTTGTAAGTTCAAGTCCCTCTGAGATCAACCTTGCCTTTCATCCTTCAAGAGTCAAAATAAATTTCCTCTCAAGCACTGTGGTCAGTGGTATTGGCTTATTCCCTCCCTGCTTCTCTCAAAATCGTTGGCTTTGTGCCTAAATCAGAAACACTTATTAATGCAGAAAGAAAGATGGTGGAGTTTCGAAATGTTGGACTCAATAGCTAAATATATTTCATTCTGTCCCCATAAGTTCAACTATCATTGGGATCTATTTGAGCTTTCATCTTTCTCAGTTACCCTAGGTCAGTAAATAATCATCAATCATACTAGTTATAAACTGGTGTTGATTTAATTGTCTGTATATCTCATTTACAAATGTATGGCTTTGGTATCATTATTGATGCTAACCACATTTTCATTGAAATACACTGCTTCTGTTTTCAATTAATATTAAAAATAACAAGGAATTTAATAAACTAACTTTGTCATTATTAACCTGAAGTTTGGAACATAAGTTAACATGAAATTTTGATAGATTTTAAAATTAGATCACTTTAATACAGGAAGTTTTTATCATAGATCTAAGGATAGCCTTAAGTTTTTGGTATCAAGAAGATTAACCATTTTGGTACAAGACTTCAAAATTTATTGTTTTATCTTCAGTTTATTTAATTTTTTTTTTTTTAGCAATTTTTTAATACTGCTTTAAGTCTGAAGCTCTTTAATTTTCTTTCCCTTTCTGTAAGGCCTGAGTAACATTGTATTATTCCTGAGTAACAATTTGCCTATGGTTTTATGTTATTTATCTTCACTTTGTGTTATCCAGGTGAACAAGCTACACGCATGGTTGTTGCTGATGGGCGCAAAGTGGCCGAATCCTTGACTGGACCACAAAGAGCAGAGCTCCTTCGTCTTTGTGATGAGACTGAAATATTAACCAATCAGTTGGCAGATATGATCCGAAGGGGACAGGTAATGATACTATCTGGAAATCTTGCCTTTAATATTTTTATAGTATTCTATGTGTTCTTCGTTTTTTTATTTTTTTTATCTCTATGACAATCATTTAACTAATCTACCACCCTAAGTCTACTTTGGGTAGTTGAAATAATCTGTAGCTTGCGTGCCTTTTATGGAGTCCATTCTGTTGCAATCATTCGGGGCAGAGATCTCTGGTTGGAGATAACTTGATTGTGACTCTATATCTATGTTAGAAATTATTATTAGCTTTGTCAAGGTAGTGGATTAGCTGAATCATTAGAATATTGCAAAAAATGCCTTGTGGTATTTCTTTTGGTTCCTTGTGTATTGATTCAAATCATGCTGAGGTCACCTTTGCCTTTCCTCTTTTTGCAGTTGATAAAATGAAATACCTTCCAAGTACTGGGGTCAGTGTTATTAATTAACACCCTCTTCTTTAAAGAATTGCTATCCTTGTACCTAAATTAGAAACCATTATGCCATTATTAACAAATTGATAAAAAAAAAAAATGGGTTCTTTTGGGTTTCACATTTCATAAAAATTATGTTAAATTCTTTCTGGCCTTAGGCTACTTTTCTGAAAGATAAAAAAGCAATGTCAAACAGATAAAAATGCTAGTTGTAATCAGATTTAAATTCAATTTTCATATACTTTTGTATGTTTTTTGTTTTCAACTTCAAAAAAAAAAAAATTGATATTACTAATATTTATATTTTTTAAATCAATCAGGGTAATACTCCTCAAGCTCAAGCATGTGCACGCCACTTATCTGAGAAGTTACATGCTCTGAAGAACAAAATCGGTGAAGGCCTTGTTAATCAGGTATTGTCAGTTATTCACAAAACTAAATGTTAATTTAAACTTTTTCTACCATTCTCATCTCCAACACAATCCTCAGAATTTATTCCTAAAACCAAATGGAATATTTCAAAACACAGATATCAAAATAAATGTCATATATTTGAAAGTAATAATGTTAAGTACAATAATATATCTGAATGTAATAGCATCAAGTTGCTGAAGCTTGGAACAAACTACCTGCATCAGTTGTTAGTTACCGAGACATTGTCTCCTTTAAAACCTCCATGCTTCCTGAAATTCACCAAAACTACACCTGATATCTCCCTCCATATGCATGCACACATATATACCATGCCTCATACACTGTTCACTTACCTAACTTTTGTACATAATTCTATGTACTGTACATGCACCTTTGATGAGTTGTAGTGCACCTGAGCACTATACACAATTAGTTCATTATTATATATATATATATATATATATATATATATATATATATATATATATATATATATGTATGTATGTATAAAGGTAACAACATTGCATGATAATCTACCCCTTCTATAACAGTGGTGGACCCAAGGAGGGGCCTGAGGGGCACGTTCCCCCTTCAAAAAAAGAAGTGCAACCTTCTAAATAATGTTATTATGCCCTTTTCTCCTGGAATTGTATTCCCTTCTGACCTTGTACCCTCCGTTTGAAAAATTCCTGGGACCACGCCTGCATACCATTGTCTTCAGACATTTTACCAATGAATTGGTTAATAGTAATAATTTAATATTTTCTTTTTGTTTTATTACAACAGGTGGCAGAGGACTTCATTGATATGACCACCCCTCTGAAGCAGTTGAGTGATGCTGCAGTTGTTCCTCTTGGTAAGTTCTAATAACAGCTGTTGAATCTTTCTGAGTGTGTGTGTGTGTGTGTGTGTGGTTTTGAGCTGGTCAGTGAATGCTTGGTATAATGGCTTGCATTTTGATAAGAACTGCTACAGTTGTCTCAGGAGGGGTACAAATCGGAACTGCATCTCATCTATGCTAATTTTCATCCTAATTAATTGTTATATAATCCTTTGCAGTCATGACTGTGTGGCTAGGAATTTGCTCTCCAATCATGTGGCTTTGGATTCTTCTCCACTGTATAACACCTTGAGCAAGTGTCTTCTATGGCTCCTGGCTGACCTTGCGAAAGAATTTGGTTGGTGGGATATATATCTATCACACACACATATATACATATGTGTGTGACATATATATTTCATCACTCCTTGCATGCATGTATATGGGTGTGAGTTTGTTTGTGTCTCCTTGCCTTTATATAGCATGATGTTTGTAAATGAGCATCACTGTCATACAAGCAGTGTGGTTGTTTCCCAATCTTCAATCAAAACATGTTTGACTATAGGAAATATTACCATGCTTAGAAATTGGTGATGGTAGGTCACATGAAGGGCATCAAGCTATTGAGGATCTCTCAAAAAATTCTATCTGATTCATGTAAAGATGGAAAAGTGGGTGTTAAAACAATGATGATGATATTAGTATGCTGTCATGTTGCCTAACTGAAACTTTAATTTACCTAATATTCTGGATTATATATTAATATGATAATATCAATTTTTAACTTGGATTCTCATCATTATATTTCTAGGAGTGCCTGGCCGAGAACAAAAATTTGAGGAAAAAGCACGTAACTTTTTAAGTCAGTCAGCAAAACTTGCTGAAACTGCCAACATGGTGGCAACTGCTGGTGGCTGTGCAAACAAGAAAACTGTTGAGGCTATTTTTAGTACTTCTGCTCAGGTAAGACTTCTTTTTTATTCATGCAAAAAGGACCCCTGCTAGTGCCACATAAAAAGCACCCCTGCTGGTGCCATATACAAAGCACCTGTGCTGGCACCATGTAAAAAGCACCCATGCTAGTGCCAAATAAAAAGCACTGGTGCTGGTTCCACATAAAAAGCACTCATGCTGGTGTTATATAAAAAAAGCACCCAGTACATTCATAATGTGGTTGGCATTAGGAAGGGCATCCGGTTGTGGAAACCATGCCAAAACAGGCATTTGGAGCCTGGTGCAGCTCTCCAGCTTGTCAGCTTCTGTCAAACGGTCCAACCTATGCCAGCATGGAAAAATGGATGTTAGATGATGATGATGATGATTCTCATTATGCCAAAGTATTTTGGAACAATTTAGGGTAAATTAAAAATTCCTTATTTGCTTTGTGTACAGTGGAATCTGGATGGATTATTTGAATATATTTTTAATATATTTAGGCAGGTTCAGACTCAAAATATGCTGGTGGCTGTAGGGTACTTCATAGGAGAATAACATGTCTCTTTAATGACAATAGCGTGTTTAATGCACTTGGCTCATTGGCACATGGGGTTCTGAGGCACCAGTGCTTCAACATGTTATGGACTTTCAAATATCTGGAGACAGTTATACTTGAAACAGTGTGTTTTAAAAATCATTTGTTACATTTGAAGTTTTAACGAAACTTTAGAAATTGTTTTCAAAGATTTTTTTACACTACATTTTCCATTTCCATTGTTTTAGCCACTGACTGTCTTCAGATGTCCTATTCATACCTGTGTACTTTATTTCTAATGTAGGTTAACATCAATATTTTAATGAATACACCACCATTGCATAGCATCTATTTTAGCGCAGATCTTATCCACGAAATATATGTTCAGTATGTGACTCTATAATATTTATTACAGGCCAATGACTTGTCTCCTCAAGTTGTAAATGCTGCCAAAATAGTTCTGATCAATCCTACTAACCAAGCTGCTGTTGACCACTTTGATCTTCTGAAGAAACAGTGGACTGAGAACATGGAGCGTCTACGGACATTGGTCGATGAGGCCACTGATACAGAAGCTTTTATTCTTGCCACAGGTAAGTTAGAAACTGATCTAATGTGTTGATATTACATGCTGTTTCTGTGTTCAAGTGAAGATTTATTTATTTATTTTTTTGTATTGAAAATACACATATTCATTTCATCTTCACCATTACTTTAAAGTTTGGTTTTTATGCAGATATGAACTGGATATGTTTGCAGTATTGCTGTTTTACCTCAATGTTTCAACTTGTTAATGTTTACAGACACTCTCTTTCTCTCTCTCTCTCTATACATACACACACACACATATATATGTGTGTGTGTGTGTGTGTGTGTGTGTAAATGAATGACAACACTTGTATGAAGGTGACACACATACATAAGTGTGTGTTGCATTTGATATTGTTTCTGGTTACATTTTGTTTTTTATGAGGTGGTGGCTGAAATTATTGTGATTAGATATACTCACTACAATGAAGTTAGTGACTCAAATGCCAAATATCATCTTACAAAGCTTTGAGCACTCACTTATCTTACTTTGGCTTAATCCTTTACACTTGATTGAAACATTATCCCTGTTCCTTTTTAATATGTTATTTCTAAAATTAGTCACATGACATGTTTGGGACATGGCCAAGTTTAATATGACATAAAATATGCGTATGCACGTGTGTGTGTGTGCTCACAACTTGTGAAGCTAGTTGTGCTAAGTTATTGAGCCCATAGTCCATACTTCAGCTTTGCTGATACTCTATGAAGCTCATGTGCTATTCACATCACCTCTATAGGATGGTTCTACTGCTACATAAAACCATTCTAGGTTACATCTAAAAGAAAGCCTTTCAACTAATTAATAAATATACACTCATCAACATACTTCAACCATAAGCTTACAGAAATGTTATTTCCTATCTCTATATCTTCAACTTCTACCCTAACAGCCTGTGCTTCTCTGAGCTAGCTAATTGAATACTCAGGTTCACTGTCTTTCACTGTCCTATCACCACTATTATCTCATCCCCTTCTCCCATCTACTGTCTCTCATCTCCCTTCCTAATTCTTCCTCTCCAGAATTATAACCCTTCAGAATCTCCTATGTCCCTCCTTTGCATTTTTCATGCAGACATTGACTTCCAGATATTCAAGCTAGATACTGGTTGCATCATTACCACGAAATCTGAGAGAAACCTGCAAAGGTCATGAGCTCTTCTTTTGCTTGCTTTAGCTAAATTATTAAAGGGAAAAGTTTTCAAGCATTGTTGGTTAAGTATGGCTACTGTTTTTTTTTTAAATGGTAAGCTCATCCATTTGATAAATAGAGATCAATAAAAAGAGCATCTGACTACACACTGGGGTCGATATGATTCACTAAAATCTTTGAAGGTGTTCCCCAGCTTGGCCAAAATCCGATGACTGAGACCAGTAAAAGAACAGAAGTATCTTAATTTGGAAATGTAGAATAAATGTTTTAGTGATGTTTGGGGATCATCAGTTAGCTACCACAATAAAACAGTTTTTAATGATTTAGCTAGCACAATAATAATTGTGTTGGTTAAATCATTAAAAACTGTTTTATTGCACTCTCTCTTGCATGTGTGCGCACGCGCGCGCGCACACACACACACACACACACACACACACACACACACACACACACACACACACACACACGTGCCTACATGCTGTTATTTAAATATTTTCTCTTCTTTTCCAGAACAAGGAATTCAGAAAGACAAAGAAAAGGTTGAAGAAGGAATTCGAACCATCAATCCTCCAATTATAGTTACTAACGCTTCCAATATTGCTCGGCGTGCAAACCGTGTACTGCAAGTTGCTCAACAAGAAGCAGAGAACAGTGAAGATCCACAGTTTGTGGAAAAAGTTAATTCTGCTTCTGATGTCCTGAAATCTAGTAGGTTCAAATTAGCATTTAGATTACTCTTTCAAATGTAATACTTATTTAGTCACATTATTTTGAATTAATCATGCATTATCTTGTAGCTTTGAGATTTCAATGATGTGATTGTTTATTTTTAGAATGATATTGTAGGGTATGTGTAAGATGTCAGATCTGACCATATTGAACATAAAACAGGTAGAATATTTTGGCTGGATATGGCTGGTTTAAAGGTTAAAGGGATGTCCTTTATTTTTCATTTTCTTTCTCAATACCAATATTGTTTGTTTCTTAAACTTATATAATCACGAGAAATTGAAGAGAATAGCTGTGATCTATACTGGCATTTTAGATATTTCTTCTCTCCATGATGCACCAAATAACTGAAATTTACTTAGCTTTTATATAACAAATTTTTTCATGCCTGTAAAATTTAAATTCTTTGTACATAACATTTAATAATAACACTATCACATTACCAAAGATTTGATCGTTGTATTCACTTGTACTGTGTGCCACACTAGAATATTTATCCTCACCATGTACACACATACCACTTTTAATTGCTGTCAGGCTTTATTAGGTAAAACAAAAACCCAACGTTTTTTTAATGAAGAAACTGCAATTTTCAGTTTTATACAGGGCCTCAGTTTTCTTTTTAGAACAACTCAACAAAAATTTTCTCACTCATACCAATTTATTGTTTATTGTTATTGTAGGTTAATTCTGCTTGAGCAGAACTTATAGTTGACTGAAGTAAGCTTTCAGTTTTTACATATAGCTATAGTCACTCAATATATATATATATATATATACATAGATAGATACATAGATAGATACATACATATATATATATATATATATATATATATATATATATACACATAGATATATGCATATACATATATATGCATATATACATATATATATATATATATATATATATATATATATATATATATATATATATATATATAGAGAGAGAGAGAGAGAGAGAGAGAGAGAGAGAGAGAGAGAGAGAGAGAGAGATATTAATATTTCTAAGTCTCTATAAAGGAGACTACGGCAGCGGTACTGGAAATTAATAGTTATCGCCAAGCCAACATGGCAGTCCCAAAATTAGGACGAAAGCTGCCGTGAATTAGCTCCAAGAAGCCATCGCCTCTAGCTAGCTATGTGACACACGAAACCTGTGTCCTTTATAACCTTCGAACAGGGGAGGTCAGCAGTTTCCCCTTGCTGGTTTGGCATCTGCAGACTAGTTTCTGGT
Source organism: Octopus bimaculoides (assembly GCF_046866305.1). Lineage (NCBI taxonomy): Eukaryota > Metazoa > Mollusca > Cephalopoda > Octopoda > Octopodidae > Octopus > Octopus bimaculoides. Next base: position 28,010,892 of record NC_142934.1, read on the forward strand.
CTGCATTGACAAGGGGCAACACCCTGAAACTAGTCTGCAGATGCCAAACCAGCAAGGGGAAGCTGCTGACCTCCCCTGTTCGAAGGTTATAAAGGACACAGGTTTCGTGTGTCACATAGCTAGCTAGAGGCGATGGCTTCTTGGAGCTAATTCACGGCAGCTTTCGTCCTAATTTTGGGACTGCCATGTTGGCTTGGCGATAACTATATATATATATATATATATATATATATATATATATATATATATATATTGTAAAACAAGTTGTACTAAAGTTTAGGAATTGAATCCTGCAAGAATTTAAATATAATAGGAATTTTTGTTCTAAAGAAATTGGGCTGCTCTATAGAAATTACTACATTGGTTTATAATCAACAATAATTTAATCCTTAAATATTCATAGCTACAATTGTTGCTGATTGCATCTGAAATTTGATAATAATAATAATAATATTTTGGTGTATCAGCACAGACCCTGTATATGTACCAGTGTTTAAAACCAATATTTAAGAATCTTCAAATAAAAGTGTTGACCTGAATGATAAAATGAATGCTTCAAAATCAATCCTCGATCAAGGTCAGGAATATTATTTGATACCATATTATATATGATGACATCATAGTGAACCAAGTCTGTGACCTAAAGTTGATTCCTAATTGTGACTATTTTATGTATTCTGCTAATGTCTTTTGATAAGGCATAGATATTACAATTCCTATTTCCCCAACTCTTGGGCCTGATCACTTTGAGATATCTATGATAGTGTGCTTGGAATGTATAAATATTTAAATCCTTATTTTATGAGTTGTATGTGAGTATATGATGAAATTTTAGTTCAAGTTCTCTTGGTTACTTTCCGTGCATTTTTTTTTTTTTGGTTGAAATTGAGATGTTTTCATGAATTGAAATTAATGAGATTGCTTATTATTATAAAGTAAGTCTAAATTAGAAATTAGAATTTAAGTCCATTATAAAAGGTAAATGTTTGCAAAATACCTTTGTGCAATGCAGATGAAGTGATGTCAATGAATGGAAACCAGAAGAAAAGATATTCTATTGTTTTAAATACATAGGTGGTTTAATGACCTTTTTCAAATACTGAGGCCGACTTTATCTTTTGTCCTTTTGAGGTTGATAAAATAAGTAGTAGTTGAGCATTGGGATCAATGTGACTTCCCCCTCCCCTCAAAATTGCTGGCCTTGTGCCATAAATTAGAAAGAATTATTTTTGTTGTTTTTGGTTTAGATTATTCAGTTCTGATTGTGATTTTTGAAAATATCTCAAATTGAGAATTTATGAATTTGAAGTTAACACTGTTATGTTTGTATAATTTGTGTTCCTTGATTGCATATTTTAATAGCAATTACCCCAATGGTGAAGGAAGCGAAGTCGGTCTCTATCGACCCCAAAGATCAGGTTGCTGCAAACAATTGGCGCAAAACAAACAATTCAGTATGTATCTCTCTTTCTCTCTTATTCTTTCCTTCCCCCTCTCTCTCATGTTGTTGGAGAGGAGATCCAATTTTTTAAGGGCTCAGAATTTTAGAATGAAGAATGAAGATTTTTGTTTGCCCCTTCCTACTTGTCTCCTCTTACAGTCTATCTCCTCTCACATATATGTACTGTAGAATTGTAAAGTTAAGGAAGGACAGGTGTGAGAACCCTCTCTGTCTCAACAGAATTACTTTTCATTGTCTCTCACCACTGATAATGGTAGATCATAACTGATAAACCTGAAAATAAGGAAGCTGTCACTAAAAACTGCTTTACAATAATGATTAAATCTGTATTCCTTGTTCTATACTTTGAATAAGGCTAACTTTGAAAGTTCACTCAAATGGCATCAATGTTGTTATTGTTGCTGACCTCTGTTTAGTTCAAGCCTAAAAACACCGATTTATGATCAAGAGCATTCTAGCTTTGAGCATTTGTCTTTTTAGGGTATCAAGATCTATATTACCCTATGTGCCCTTGTTTTTAAGATGATATAGATCTTAGGGAAATTTGTAGCTGGTTGAGTAACTAGATAGACGACACCTTGTTGGCTCTATTGGCATCAATGAGGAAGAAGTGAAAAGTTTTGTCATTTACATTGACTCCCTATGCAATCTACCCTATCACTTTTGCATTCTCTACCTCCCTTTTCCCTCATTTCCCCCTGCCTCTAATCCCTTCCTTTCCCCATGTTCCCTGCCCACTCTCCCAGAAGTTTTAGTAGCTACTCTACTATTATTTTACTTTCTCCACTATCACCCTATAATACCTATAAATCTGTTCCTGTCATTTTGCTTTATCCTTCCTCATCTCTTTGCCTATAATTATTGCTCATCCTGTATTCTCCTTCAGTTATAGGGATTGCTTTAGGCCCTTAGCCTTGCAAGGTACAAGGTAATTAACAGTATTGGTAGTACCATGAGAAAAGCCTCCAGTATTCCCTGTAAGGTGGCTGATATTAGGAAAGGCATCTTTCCATAGAAACCATGCCAAAGTAGACATGGAACATGATGCAGTCCTACATATCATCCGATCCTGTTGAGCCATCCAATCCATGCCAGCATGGAACATGGATGTTAAATGATGATAATGATTTATCCATTGAATCTAATTTGTATGAATTTATCTCCTTTTTGTTTCTCTTTTGTTTATTACAGTTAATATCTGCTGTTGGCCAGGTGAGAAAATCTGTTATGGTAACACCAAAAGAGGAGAACAGATACACTCAAGCCTTCCCACCCCCACCAGATATGTCTCAACTGAGTATCTCAGGTAAAAATATCTCAGAATATCAGATATGGGCAATATTCATCTTCTGAAGTTGTAAACAGTTTCTTTATTTGTATTACTGCTGATTATAACTTCTTTGTACCTCTGATGCATATATTATTATTCCACACACATAGTTGATGATAAACTCTGTTTTCTGTTGCTGTAATTTTTTTTTTTACATTTAAGCTCTTTTTATTTTGTTTTCTTTGTACACTTGATACCACTTTTTTGGTGTGCATTTTAATAGTTTACTCTGTAGAAGAATCTTTTCTACAATCTCACATTTATATTTGTGCATGTAATATATCTTCTGTACCCCTATGGTCTGTATATATATTTATATATAAACATATGCATGTGTTTGTATGTATATATAGATACTATGTATATATTTATGTATAAACATATTATGTGTATTTATGTGTATATAAATACTATATATATGTATGTTAAATGCTCGTATCTGTGTTTGTATATGTACATAAGTGTGTGTGTTTGTAAGTGTATATATGTGTTTAAGTATGTTATGTATGTGTGTGTATATCTATATATCTATCTTTCTCTCTCTCTCTCTCTCTATATATATATATATATATCTGTATATTATAATTGTATTCTGGTAGTCACTTTGACCATTTAAAACTAACATCTGTTGCTATATTTATTTATATTGGTATTTTGTAACATAATTTTACATAATCACATCATTTCTAGTTTTATAAATTCATTATTGCTGTCTATATTGTATGTTTGAACCTCAAGCATCATAATGTATTACCTGGATTTTCTATCTTTTATAGGCATTACTTCTTTTTTTTTATTTGTGTGTTCACTTAAAAAATTTTTTTATTATTTTTCTCCACAGCATTGCATAAATTGTTTTATCACATATCTATTATATAATTCCCTAATTAAACAAATGGAAACAGAATAGTACTCACATATTAACATGTATGCGTACATGTGTGCATGCAGTTTTATATATCTGTTGGTAATACAATCATATTTTAGTAGTCACATAAACCAATTAAAACAACTATATGCTGCAATATTTAATTCTTATTATATTAGCATTTTGCAGCAAATATATCAGCATTTCACATCCAGCTTCCATGCTGGCATAGGTTGATGGTTAAAAGCCTATATTAGATTGGGTTCATCCAGGTTCCTAATCTAATGCAAGTTTTTAACCACGTAACCCATGCCAGCTGGAAAGCAGTTGTTATAAGATGACAGTGATGATATATTTGCAACCAAATGCTGTTCAAAGTTGATGATTACTCCATCATTACTCAGTTTCTCACCATAAAACATCTTTCAGGCAGCAAAAATATATTCATAGTAACAGACTGAATTATAACTTCCGAAGCATTGGTAGAAATTCTGTAATCAATTGTGTCACTCGTAGGAATGGGGGTATTGCTACTATTAGTTTAGTTATAGAAGGTTCTAAGTTTGAGTCATGATCACATCACACTCCTCTGGAACTTCACCAGAAAGATAGATGCAAATAGGCCAGACATCATACTGAAAGACTTCAGACAAAAATTATGCCTCCTCATTGATATGACTGTCCCAATCGATATAAACGTATCTGTCAAGACCTACCAAAAACTGAGCAAATATAAAGATCTTGAAATAGAAATTAGCAAAATGTGGAATCTGAAGATGAAAACAATACCTATTGTCATAGGTGCCTTGGGAATGACAGCAAAACGGACTGATTACTACCTAGCTCAGATACCAGGAAACCCCAAAATGGCCGAAGTTCAAAAGATAGTACTCATGGGAACTGCCCATATCCTACGTAAAATACTGTCTATGTGATCTCAAATTTTAAAACAAACACATAATTTTCTTATGGTTTCTTAAACATTCACTAGAACAAAACTGTACAAATCCAAATATATGGTACCCTAGGCATAACACCTACATGAACTTCTAACTTGTTGTCTCTTGAGGTCTCTGGGTGAGACTTGGATCCAACTTGTACAAATGCAAAGCAAAAGTCAAGCATAAAATAATAATAATATTTATAATAACTAGAGTATAACAAACCAGACCTAGTGGTTATGGGCAAGGTGTACCACATGGTATATAATTGATATTGTGTGCCCCTTTGACCCACGATTAATCAAGAAGGAAGGTGGAAGAATAGACATATACAATCCTCTTAAGTACAAAATAGCCCAGTTATGGAAAATGAAGAATGTGAAGATAGTGCAATTATTGTTGGATCCTTGGAGACAGTATCAGAAGGCATCGAGGAATATAAAGGAAATCTGAATAGAGTGCCCAGTAGAACTGTTACAAAAGGCTTACCTCCTTGGCACCAGAATAATAAAGGAAGTATTAGCTTGTTGAAAAGAACAGATAACATGGTACTGTAAGTTGCAGGTAGCAAGCCTAGTACACATGCAAGACTCCAGGATTTCCAACAAAACCTGAGTTAAAAAGAATAATAATGATAATAATAACAATAATAGTAATATATTTGATAATGGCCAGTGATAACCCAGTTGAAATGTAGTATAGATATAAATATTAAAATCTGTGTCTTTTTATTTTTAAAAATTTTTTTTATTAAAGATGAAGTTAATGAGCTTACACGTCTGAAACCGCCACTTACCTACAAATTATTTGACCAGTTGTTTTTCTTTCTTTTTCCATTTCGTTTTTTCATTTTTTTTTTCTAATTCATTTCTGATTTTTAGGAAACAACATCATCAGCAGTAACAACAAATGCAACAATAATGTTATGAAATTTATTTTCTAATTGATTTTTTAAATTTTTGTTTCAGATGCTACTTGTGTGTGTACATATATATATGTATGTGTTGTTTGCTTGTCTTTGTTGTAATTAATAATTTATGCTCATTGGCAGAATTGGTAGTGTCGAGCAAAATATTTGGTGGTATTTTGTAGTAACTCTTAAGTCCTGAGTTCAAATCTCACCAGGGTTGAATTTTACCTCTCATCCTTCCATGGTTAATAACATAAATACCTGTCTAGTAAGTACTGGGGTCAATGTAATTGACTATAGCCAACTCCTGAATTTAAGTCTTGTGTGCCTATGTTTCAAATTAATAATTATGTTATGCTGGTGTCACTTTAGTTTGTTGTCTGTTTGTGTTTTAAATGTGAATGTGAATTAAATGTGAATGTAATTAACATGCAATATTTGGTTGTAAATGACAATGTATTGTTGTTTGTGATTATCTTCTATTTACATGTTAGCTTGATAAAAAGGAGTGGAGGAACACAGCTCCTCATCTCCTTCTCCGACTAATTCAACTTTTTTAGTACTTAACTAGAATGTGAGTTAAACATATGGATAAGAAATGTGATTGAAACAACTTCATTCAAGAGCTATTCTCTGCTATTCCATTTTTGTGTGAGAGCAGGATTCAGCCCTTAAACTCCAAACTATTGACTTGTTCATTAGTTATTTCTCTGTTTTCACTGACCAGCTAGACTGATTGACAGATAAGCAATTGGTTGAGAGAAGTCCAACTTATCTAAAGCACACCCTGACCCAATCTTATTGGAAGTAACAAGATGTCTATTGTAATTCTTGTCAGTGATACAAATACAAACGTCTGTGATAGCTATCTATTTTGAAGAACAGTTGAGAGAATGGCTAAAATATTGAACTATTGCTCTTTAATCCCTACAGCCAACACTGTTTTTGTCTCCTTGGAGAAAACAAACAAACTCACCTTACTTTAGCATACACCAGCTGACCATATATATTATATATATATATATATATATATATATATATATATATATATATATATATATATATATATATATATATATATGAGTGTGTGTTAGCTGGTGGCTTTAAGATTTTGACAGCATGATTGTTTATTTTTAGAATAACATTCTAGGGTAAATGTGTGTGATAGGCCAGATCTGGCCATTTTTGAAGATGAAATGAGTAGAATATTTGAGCTGGATATGGCCAGTTTAAATGCTAAAGGGTTAATGTCAGCAGATTATTTAACTAATGCTAGTTTCTAGTAATATTTTCAAACATAAGCATACTGAGCAGTTATCCTGGAGCCCCATAAGTCTAGAGGGCCCAGTGTTAATCTATGTTTATTGGTGGTTGTGTAAGGACCTTCAGTGTATTATTTTGCATGGAGGATATATAATGTTAAGACAGCCCTGCTGGTTTCCATGATCATTATAAAAGCATATATTTGCAACACCCTGTCTTATCCATAATTACATAGAAAAATTTCGTAAAAAGAGACAACAATAAATGCCATCATAAAATTATGTCTGCCTTGTCTCCTGCTCATTGGCTCATAAATTATCAACTGCACTTTTTATCAAACCTTGAGAGATTAAAAGTTTAAGTTGAGACTGCATGATTTGACCTCCAGGATAGTATTGGATATATTCATTCCTTAAAAGGATTTTCAATTTTTCCATTATGTATGTTCCAGTTCCATATTAACATGTTATATTTTACATGAAGTGAGCTGACAACTTTAGTCCACATGAAGAGAGCTGTATTTACCATCATAAACTTTATAAAGGTTCACCATCAGTTTGATGATGTAGAAATTTAATCAGTTTAAGCTTTGATAAGATACTGAAACATTTTTACACTTCCAAAGAGTTGATCCTTGAAATGCTACTGTATGAGGGAGAGAGAGAAAAAAAAGAAGAAACTGAACTAGCAGGGTTGAACAAATTAAATTGAATGTCTGTCATTGTAAATAACAAAGAACTTTCCTGTCTGTCTTGTTGTCTGTTTTAGTTGGTTGCTGTCTCTTTTAGTTCTCCTTCCATTTTGATCCTCCCACATTTTTTTCTTCCACCTTGCTTATTGTTATTGGTACTGCTCTAATACAACCTAACGTTTCTGTTCCCTTCAGCTAAGGGTGGCAGCCCTAAAGCTCCCCTGTCTCCACGCAGGGTTAGAGTGCCTGTTCAGATGGCACCTCCAACAACAACGCTCACCTTTCACAATAGTGCTTATGACCCACTTACACCACTTATCAACCAGCTGTCGAGTTGTGTCCCCACACCTCCAAGTGGTCGTTCCAGAGATGACTGTACATACATATATAATAGAGGTAGTAAACTAGTCAAGTGTTGTTTGCATGAAGTTTCAGCTCAGTCACCAAATGTCTTTTTCTCTCCCTTCTTTCAGTTGCACTCACTCCTCAAGTTCACTTGTCCACTAGGTTAATTCAAATTAGCAATTGTATTATCATTTTTATTACTACTACTACTACTACTACTACTACTACTACTACTACTACTACTACACATTAGGTATATTCTTAATTACTTTTTATGTACATTATATCATATTATCATAGTTGTATCACAGAGGAAATTTTTCCATGCCTAAATGCAAATGTTTTTTTTATACCTTGTTTAACAACAACATTTCAGATGAAAGAATCCCTAATCTTCATCACATATTAAGTAGTAAGACATGCTGGGGATATCAGGGCAAGAGAATTTGGAAATAGCTTGAAAATTTATCTACTTTCGAGTATGATGAGTCTCACAACTTATTGGATCGTGGTCACCTTTGACCAGTTTGTCTTCATACAGCATATCTTAGGAAGCCCATAAATTATAGCTAATATAACTCACTAATACAAGCTACTAAATCACAGAATGATCTGGTTGAGTAAGCTTTGGGATACCATGAAAAGACCAGCGAGAGCCATTTTCAAACAAAAGCCAAAGAGAATGGGGTGTAGGAAGTGAAACAAATCTTTCAAGATTGAGTTGAGGACTGGTGAAGGAGTTGGGAAATATGAGCATGATTGGGCCTGGGAGCAAACTCATAACAGGACTTGCAGCAGTGCTGGGTGGAGATCTTGTCATCCAGTCCAGTACTACATGGAGAGCAGGAGGGATTAAAAATAGAAAAAGCTACTAATTTTAGAGTCTTCAAGCTATAAACTATACTTATTTTTAGTAGATTGCTGGACTTGATGAAACTTGAATGTGTGATATTGTATCCAAGGAAGAAATCATTGCATATATTTATTTATTTTATGTGACTATGGACAAGTGAGCCAATAGTTTCCTAACTTCAGCTAAGTTTTGTTTCCCCATGATGAATTTAAAAAAAAAATTTTGTACTTAAAATTTTTTTTGAATGCATGTCGCATGGTGTTGAAAATGAGAAATTCCATAATTTTTCCTTTTATCATATTATTTCAGAAGTATGTTTAATTAATAACTCATTCTGTTTATGTAAAACGTTTATCTCTCATGATATTTCAATTGAGCAAGCCTTTTACAATAATTATTAATGCTTAATACATGATAAAATAATAATAGTAGAATATAAACATATATACAAATTCATGTACATGGACCTTATAGGGAAAGGTGCAAAGGCTAAATGTACTGAAGTGTACTTTCAGTATTTCTGGCAATATTTGTTCATTTTCAAGTATGATGAATCTCACAATCTATTGGGTTGTAGAGTCACCTCCGATTTTAATCTCCATGCAGCATATCTTATGATACACATAAATTACAGCCAATGTCAACACAAGCTTCCATATCATGGAATGAGCCAGTTGAGTAACCTACAGGATACCATCACTGTGGAATGGCAGAAGATGCTCATCCATGTGGTACACATGTCCATGAACAGATCAGTGGTAGGCTGTTTCAAATGGAAGCAAGGCAGGGAGTGCAGGAGGTGAAACAGATCTCCCAAGATAAGGTTGAGGACTGTGGAAGAAGACCTTATTAATATGGGTGGTACCTAGCCTGGGAGCAGGTTCATAACAAGTAGAGTTTGCAACCATGCTGATAACTCTTCTCATCCAGCTCGTAATGATTAGTAGATTGTTAATCAATTTCTCTGTTTCTTTTCATGCCAATAAATAATTACCTGTAGTCCTTTATGTGGCTGAAGACAATCATGTACAGAGGACTTATAATAATTTGTAAATGAAACCAAAATCTTTTTGGGTACTCAAGCAATATTTTCAAAACCTAATTATGGGTAACAGTAAAAGAAAAGAAAAAAAAAATTTAATGTCCTTGTTGCATTTATATATTCTTAATTATGACACAAGAATTTCAAGGGTAGCAGGTTGCCTGTAAACTATAAGTTAGGTCTCTTGTCTCATGCATATATATATATATATATATATATATATATATATGTGTGTGTGTGTATATATGTATGTATGTATAAACTTTACTGTAATTATATTAATTGTATAACTTTTATTTCTGTTTTCATTATTAATATCTGATATTTCACCTGTGTCTCTTCTTTCTTACCATTGTATATCAATCATCAAATCTGTTTTACAATGAATGACTGGCTAATATATTGAAACCCTTCTGCTTTGAGAAATATTTGAATGTTTCAGATACTGGTTTACTGATTTTGTTTGTTTTGCTTTCATTTCTCATATATATATATATATATATATATATATATATATATATATATATATATACATACATATGCACACATATACAAACATGCACACAGATATGTATATTATAAATATTATACATTATATCTATATGCATGTGTGTGCATGTGTGTTGCTTCACATTTATCTAATGCATATGTTTAAAGTACATATACACAACGACTAGAAGGCTATGATAATTTATTTAAGAAATAACATTTAATGATTTAAATAACTCCTGGCTATCCCATCAAAAATTTATAAGGAGACAATGATATTTTATGCATATAAATGTATACAAAAGAAAAAAAGAGAATGAAAAGGAAGATATTCCTTCTTTCTCGCTGTACAGAATTAAAAATATTACTATTTTATGTTAATTTATTGTAATTTAAAACAAACTGGTCCAGCAGTATTTTAAGTTAGAGCAATTTCATTCTTTTTCCTTTCTTATATCCTGAACTATGCATTAGATAAAATTGAAAATATGCTGTTCTTGCAAATGGTATTAACATTTAAGCATATTTCAAAGTATTTTTAATACCATTTGCATCAATAATATAATGATTACTGCAGAATGGTTTGCATTCTTCATGTATTCATGTTTTCAATGTTTAAAATAACTTTCCTTGTGTGACTGGGTTTCAAACCCTCCCTACCTTTTTCATTGAAAATTCATTTAATATTGATATTTCTCTTGTTTATTTCAAACAGTGTTTCTTCCTATCTATCTATCTATCTATCAATAGATAGATACACACACACAACATAAATAAATGATAAATCCATACCCATATGTTTATAGATACATACACACACACATATATCATCATCACTTAATCTATGTTCTATGTTGGCATGGGTCAGGTGTTTTGACAGGATCTGACAAGGAGCCAGACTACATCGAGCTGCAGTATTAGCTTTGGCATGGTTTCTATTGCTGGATGCTCTTCCTAATGCCAAGCCCTTTACAGTGTGTAGTGGGTGTTTTTTGTGACACTGACGCTAGTGGAGTTGCTAAGTAACTTGCAAGACAAACAGAAAACACTTTCCTGCAATTGAGTAGGAATCAACACCTGGCTTTGTGCCAGGTGTTGACAGGCTGAAGTATGATGCAGACACACATACACAAAACCATTAAAGGAGTGTCATCAGATCTTTACAACAGTTGTGAGTCCAAGAAGCAATATATGGTATATTTATTCAGTGTGGAAATATACTATTTGAATCTGTTAGGCCTAAGGATGGAGAATTTGATTAAAATATTTTCTCAAGATATCTTCTTCTGTGAGAGGGTTCATAAATACATGCACACAGGCCCACACATATAATCATGTATAATTATTTACAATTATTTCTCATCTGATAATCATTTGAAACACTTCCTCTTCATTAAGGCATTTTATCATAAACATCTTGGGAAACAGAGTGGGAGGTGGCATCAGGAAGGGCATCTAGCCATAGAAAACTGTAATTAATCTTGTCGGATTTCTGCAAGCATGGAAAGGTAAACATCAAAGTGATGATGATGATGGTAATGATGATGCATTATGGAAGAGAGCGCAAAGGTCTTGAAGGGTCATTGTAAAATGTTCACTCACAAACTTTATTTTGGTTGTACCTTGTAGAAAGCACTGGTGCTGATGCCATGTAAAAATCACCCAGTACACTCTGTGGAGTGTTTGGTGTTAGGAAGAGCATCCAGTCATAGAAACCAAGTCAAAGCAAACTATGGAACTTGGTGTGGCCCCAGCCCTTGACAATTCCTGTCAAGCAGCCCAACCCATGCCAGCGTGGGAAATGGATGTTAAATGTTGATGATGATGATGGTATATATAGAAACCATGAACTAGGCATGTGCTAGTGAGAGATTTTTATAAATGCAGTTATTTTAATAACTGCATCATACAATAATAATCAACCTGACAATAATCATATAGTACAACTAAGATTTTAAGCAAATAATTAATAATTATTTTACTATCATACATGGTTGATAATTTATGATATTGCTTCAAAGGTTAAAATTTTATATAAATTCTGTGATTTCTGTGGTTAAGATGCTAACCACCTCACAATACATTTTGACTGAAACTAATTTCCTCATGGCTGGAGGGAATTCATATGGATTATTCCGAATGGTTCCCTCTACAGCATAAATCTGCTGAAGCAAGCTGATCAGATCTGCTTAACAAGAACAAACAACTGCAACTGCAAAAGAATAAATGCCCTCTCACTGTATTTGAACTGTTACTCTGTACATCCTAAACCTTCTCGTGTAGTACTCATAAATTATTAAATAACATACCAATCATGATATAGAAGATCTTCATTTGCGGTTTTTTAAAGTATTTTTTCAACTATTATTAACTTCTATTTCGGTATGTGAATATTTTGTATGTTTTCAGGAACACTGGTACTTTTATTCTGCACTTGCTTCATACTCACAAATGAGTTCTTTCTTTCTTTCTTTTTTGATCCTGTTTCCTTCCCTCTTATTTTGTATTCAATTCATTACTTTCAACTTACTAATTGTACTTAATTATTATTTATTTCATAATCATTTATGTTTTTTTGTAACTATTTTCCAAATTATTTTTATAACTTAATAATGATAATATTAAAAGTAAAGAACAAACTGCACGATATGAATTAATTACTAAGATTCTAATGTGAATCATAGGTATAATTAGTACAAAAGTAGAAAATTTAGACAGAAATGGGCAACAGACCTACTGACAAGGTATCTGTTACACATCTATTCCTTGTGTGCTGCTCTTTCTGTCCCAAATTTGTGTTTATAATGTCTAATGGTCAGCTGTGAAGTATATTAAAAATTTGATCTTTCTTTTTTCCAGTATTAAGAAATACTTTTCTTGTTTTAAAATTCTAGAAGATAAATAAAAATTATAGTAGCTAAAATTCTGTATGAAATGCTAAATATGAGCACAAATTTATAAATAACTGAAAGGCCAACTTGCTACAAGCTACTGATCACTTTTGTAGGACAAGAGAGAAAATAACAAGAGGGAGAGAAGGGGAGGAAAACGAAAGGGTAATAGAATAATAGAATAGAATAGAATTGCATGAGAATTATTAAGATAAAACTAACTTGGAAAAGGATGCATGGCATTCAATCATATAATAATATATATATATATATATATATGCATATATACATACGTATATGTACATACTTACATCTACACATATATACACATGCATTTGTGGGCACAGGATGTTATGGAACGTAAACAGCATAAAAAAACGAAGACATGAGATATGAAATACGAATACATGGAATATGAAGGTTTTTTTTTTTGCAACAACGAAATAAACAAATGGAAACAAGTAACATAATGAATGACCTTTCATCTGTTGGTTTTTTTTCCTCTCCCTTTCACCATTCTCTGTCTGTCACTCTCCCTCACTCTTCCTCCTTTGCTCTCTCTCGTGGCTCCCACGTGACCATCGGTCATCTTTCTTTTCCTAACTTGTGTTTCTTTCTTTCTTTCTTTCTGATTCAGCTGGACGAATCAGATGCATTCCTGTCTCTGTCTCTTGTCCAAGCTTGCTTCTTTGCATTTGCCACCTCACCTTGTTTAGGCTTTTCAGCCTTTCCTGTTTGTTTTCACTGTCCTGTTTTTGTTACCACTTTTGACCCTCCACAAAATCCCAAATTTTATTTAATTTGCTTTGCGGGAGCAACTGTTTTATCGAAGGCATATCTTGTCAGTGAATTAATTGAAATACGGATTAGAAAAACAGCTGACAACTAATGATGGGTTGTTCATTGTTACTTATCTTGTTTTCCATTTGTTTCTTTTGTTGTTGCAAAAAACGTTGTTATTCTATATATTCGTATTTCATTTCTCATGTTTTCAGTTTTTTATGTTGTTTACATTCTGTGACATCCTGTGCCCACTTTATGCATATGTATATACGTATAGATGTAAGTATGTACATATACGTATGTATATATGCGCATATATATTATTTACATTATATGTACATACATACATACATACATACATACATATGGGTGCAGGCATGGCTGTATAATTCAGAAGTTCACTTTCTAACTGTATTGTCTCAGGTTCAGTCCCACTGTGTGGTACCTTGGGCAAGTGTATTCTATTATAGCCCTGAGCTGACTAAAACTTTCTGGACAGATTTTGGTTGAAAGAAACTGAAAGAAGACTATCATTCATCATCATCATCATCATCATCATATATATATATATATATATATATGTATATGTATACACACACACACACACATGCTTACATACATACATACATGTTCATATTTTACACATGCAAACACTTGTTTGAAAGTGTGGCAGTCAGTGGTGTTGACCATTTACCCTGTCAATAATTTGTCTGGGCACTTTGCAACTTTCAAACCATGTGGAATAAGTGATCCTTTACTTGAAAAACAGGTAAGGATTAGTGTCAGGTAGAGCATCTGGCTGCAGTATAATGCTTCAGATAACAAGCATGGAAAAATGAATGTAAAACAAACTTGTTGAGGCTACAATACAAGTGTCTAGGACTGGTTGCTATTGGAAACTTTTGTATTTTAATGACTTCGCTCTTGTAGTAGAATCTGTCACAGAGTTTTAGAAATGTCTCCAACTCTGGAAGCATGGCTTACTGTCCAAAAACATTAAAAAAAAGTCAATATGACAAATATTTAAGTGCTCTTGAGTGAGAAGGTCCTGTACACAAAGTTGTTTTACTCAGTCCATATGAAGAAAAGTTGCAATGAAATGTTTGGCCAGTTGACTGTAACATAATTTCATATATGATAGACATACAAGGAGTTGTTAGCAGTAAATACAGATATGAGACGAAGTCCATGATCAAACTCAGCTGACATGCTAGATGTGGTTGAGAGTTTCTGTTGCACATGTGATATAATTTTTGCTACATGTAAGTATTGCAAATGATTATTAGAGTAAGGAAAGAAGGTAGGATTGTTGTTGAGAGAGATATTACTTGTAGCATTCAAAGATTAGAAAGGATAGGTAACAAATGACAGAGACATATTGGTAATATGCTCTGCAGCAGAAGTGTTCAAACTATGCCAACATTAAAAACAGAAGATAAGTAAAATAACAATCAGGAGTAACTTGATGAAATGTTAATATTAATGTAATTCTAAACTTTGGATGCTTCTGTATTTCATTACTGTTACACTCGAGTTCATATAAATGTATATATCCAGGCATATGTATAGAGATACACATAGCTAAGCAAACTAACATATATTTAGATACACACACAAGCATACATACATATACATTGTTGAGCTCTTTCCCCTTTCCTATTCCCTTTGTATGTGTGTGTATGTATTTTTGTGTACATCTGTATATCGGATGATATATATATATATATATATATATATATATATATATATATGTATATGTGGTGTTAGGAAGGGCATCCAGCTGTAGAAACTCTGCCAAATTAGACTGGAGCCTGGTGTTGCCATCCGGTTTCACCAGTCCTCAGTCAAATCGTCCAACCCATGCTAGCATGGAAAGCGGACGTTAAATGATGATGATGATGATGTGTGTGTGTGTGTGTGTGTGTGTGTGTGTGTGTGTGTGTGTGTGTGTGTGTGTGTATATATATATATATATATATATATATATATATAGATAGATAGATAGATGTGGCTATATCAATAAATAGGTGCATATGTATATATACACAATATCTTATCCATAACTACAAGTTGAACAAAATACAAGTTTTGTTGGATTTGTTGTTGGGGGATAAAACTTTATATATGCATGTGTGTATACTTACACACATGCATTTAATACTTTCGTTGGTAGTAATTTCAAAGTTCGGCCTTGGATATTTGTTTGTTTGCATCCATACATTTTAAATGTTTTAATAATAATATTTTAATAAATTATATACTACACAGCATTATAAAACAACAGCAATTATTATTATTATTATTATTGCAACAATAATCTAAAACTTACTTTTCCAGTATATCTTGTGAAATAAAGTAGTAAATGTAAAACAAAATTTTAAAAATACATACAAATAAAATAACAAAATGTTCTTCCAATGAATTTAATAAATTGCTTTTATTAATTTTAATATTTTTCTTTTCATTTCATAAATTTGATTTGGTTACTTTTTACAGTCCCTGATCAACATGCTATGGATGGAAGAAGTGAGGTCCTAGAAGGTATTTTAGTAAAAAAACTAATCTATGTTTTACTTGCACTAATCTATGTACATGATGAGGTACACACACACACACACACACGCACACACACGCGCACACACACACACACACACACACACACACACACACACACACACACACAGAGTAAAGTATTTGTATTCCAACATACTTATATAGTTATCTACATAAATGCATGTGTAGAAACTCCATCAAACTGATACTCACATGCAAAATGAACCATATGGAATGAAAGATGAACCATATGGAATGAAACATCTGTATGTCATTGGATTAAACTGGCTTATGTTTGTACAACATGTATCCCACTCTCTAAACATCAGTAACTGAAATCTAGTGACAAGCATTGCCAGATGACTGGCAGCTACACCAACTGCATGTTTGATTTCAGAGTACCTTCTCTTGGACTTTTCCCATCAGAGATTTGAACAAAGTATATTTGCACACAAATGGATAACTGTTGACTCTCAGGAGTTCATTCTCATTTTAACAAGCCTTGTTTTTTATCCTGCAACATCATCATCATCATATGTCCACTTTCCATGCTGGTATAGGTTGGACAGTTTGACTGAGGACTGGTGAGCCAGAGGCTGCACCAGGCTCAATCTGATCTGGCAAAGTTTCTACAGCTGGACGCCCTTCCTAATGCCAACCACTCCGAGAGTGTAGTGGGTGCTTTTTACATGCCACCGGGACGAGGGCCAGTCAGGCGGTTCTGGCAACAACTATGCTCAAAAGGTGTTTTTACGTGCTACTTGCACTGGAGCCAGTCTGGTGGCACTGGCAACGACCACACTCGAATGTTGTTTTTCACGTACCACTGTCACATGTACCGGTAAGGCGAAGCTGGCAATGATCACGTTCCTCATCAAGCAGGCTGATGGGGTTGTCACTGACAACCCAGTCATACAAGTGGTCCTAGATTACACGCGTACACACACAAAAGTGCATGAATAAATACATTTCTTAGATATCAGTTGTATTATTGTTATGCATACAGTCTTAGAATTAATTTTTGAACTGATAACCAAACTTTAACAAGATTACTTACTGGGACATTCTTTTTCAGTTATGTTGAGAGAGAAAATTCAAACTCTCTTTATTATGTTTTTGTTCTTTAAAATAATTTAATGAGGATTTCTCTAAATTCATTTTTTTTCTTGTTAAAACTTTTTCAGTAAATTTCAATGTTTATCAATTAATTGTTATTAATAATGATCATTATAATTCTTATTGTTACCTACATTTGATTGCTTTTACAATTACACGGAGTTACTAATTATCTGCTTCATTTAATTTTGTTTTTTCTTCTTCCTTTTCCTATAGTTTAATTTGTTAATTGGATAAAATAATTTAAAACAAATTTATCACGAAATATTTTTCACTGAATGAATTCATTAATCAGTATGTTTATTGTGTGTGTATATACGTTACATGTTATTTGTGTTGATGTTTGATATTGTGCTTCTTTTTACTATTAATATTGCACTTCAATTTGCTGACTCCATTCATTTGCAGCTACCGTACAGAGGGAACAACATTACGCTCCAGAGCAGAAGAGTCCCATGTTTGTTCCTCCTCCCCCAGTGCCGCCACCACCACCACCACAGGATAGCTACAATTATGGATATGATTACAGAGGTTCTTTAGCACTTAGTGTTCCTTAGAATGGCCTGAGTGTGATGTTTGCATGTTAGCTCTTTCAAAATTCTTTCTTACTAAAACTGGCATACTCATTTCGAAAAAAAAAATTGTTTTGAAATTCTTACCTTTCGAGCAAAAAATGAATTAACTACCCCCCAGATTCCTTTTTATCACTTCTTACTACTATTACTGCTGTTGCTACCTTAACCTTGCTCTTTTTTCATCAAAATTTGTGCTCAAGTAATTCTTTGGAATTCCTTTACATCTTTGAAATTATTTCCATTTTTCTTATTACTTTTTGTCTTTAAACAATCTTTTTATTTATTTATTTTTTTCTAATTTTTAGTTTAATTCATAGAATGACAGAAGTAAATTTCATTGACAGGGCAAAATTATGAATCATAATATATTCCATTTACCAGCTGAAGCTTATATACATGTTTTGTGACTGAGTGCATAAGATATGAATTTACATACTTGCTAGATCTATAGTTTGCTATCAGTGCTGCACTCATCTTTTAGAACAAGCACTGCTCATTTACATGTTTAGTAGTCCTTAAGATACGAATCTACCTACTTCAGTCTCTCAAAACTTAGGCCTATAGTTTGCTATCAGAGCTGCACTCATTTTTTACAGCGAGCATCTCTCATATACATGTCTGGTGGTTGAGTGCTTATGATATGAATCTTCCTACTGCAGTCTCAAAACATAGGGAAAATAAAAAGAGTTTATATTTATTCATAAATATCTTTTAGAACATCTGCATATTCTAAATCCCAGTTTCTTTGTGTAAATGCAATTGCCTAACTTAGTTGTGTGGTATGGTTGCCAAAATACTTTCCAAGTGAAATGATGGAACCTTCCTTCTTCTAGGTTTTATTTTACATAGCCAAACTATATGGATAGGTAACTAATACTAGTTCCATTTAATAGTTGAGTATTTAAAATACATGCATAAAAAATTTGTCATCATCATCGTATCCCCCTTACCATGCTTGCAATAGAAGACACTTGTCCAAGGTACAATGCAGTGGAACTAAACCTGAAACCATGTGGTTGACAAACAAACTTCTTAACTAGATAGCCATGCTTGGAAATAATTTGCTTCATTTTCCAGTTTTTTGTATTTACTATTTGCTCTCATAAACCATTAACAGATTTCTTGGTTTCCCCTATTTCATCTTCTGTCAAAATTAATAGTAGCTTTAATTAGGTTTGAAATTGAAATAATGGGGATAATATTTAAGTAGTCTTTCTTACTAACCAGATGATGTTATCCCTGAAGGGGGTGTAGTTTTTACAAGATAGTGTAGAAATCACTACTTCTACCATCACTCTATCTCAAGAAAAGAAGACTAAAGATGTGAAGCTATAGGTGACTTGTAAACATTTCAAAGATGTTGATAAATCTAATTAATCAATCTGTTAAATATTTTTCTGTTCTTAAGAGGGCGTGTCCCATAACACTGAGAATGAATAATATATATATATATACATATATATATATATAATATATATATATATATATATATATATATATATATATATATATTCAGTAAAATGTTATTGATAGCTTCAAAATCCCTCATATTTATATATATATATATATATATATATATATATATATTTATATATATATATATATATTTATATATATATATATATATATATATATATATATATATATATATAATGTCAGTACAAGACATGTTGTTATATAACACTGTTATCTTGCATGTTAGAGTGTACATCAGACTTTAGAATAGAATTCTATATAAATATAATAGAACTCTTCTTACTTGCATATACTGAGATGTGATAAAGGGGAAAAAGTGTATAGGCACATCAAAAGAGTTGATGTCAATTTAGTTATTGACTGCTTTACGTGTGTGTGTGTGTGTGTGTGTGTGTGTGTGTGTGTGTTTAAATACTGTTTTGCATGTTGGAGAATACAACAGACTTTAGAATAGAATTGTATATAGATATGATGTAACTCTTTACCCTCATACATATTGAGATGTGTATTGAAAAGTTATATCAATAACAATATTCTTAATTATAAATAGTAGTTGAATTTGGTATGTCTCACATATTACACATTATATATATATATATATATATATATATATATATATATATATATATATATATTATTACATAGAATATAGATGCATTTTGTTTTTCATAGGTTTTTCTTTTTTTACTTTTTGCATACTTAGCTATTGTATGAGTGTATTAGTTATATTTTGTACATTTTAGTTCTGAAAATTCATAGTAGAAAGTATATGTATTGATGTACTTACGTATTAAATGTTGTATTTATTACTAGTACCCTTCTTGTAAATAGTATATTTTATTTATTATAAGTTTATGTAGATTTATTAGCATTTATAAAGATTTATTATTTGTATTTTAACATTGATTGTAGAAGTTAAATGGTGTTATGTAACTATTATTAGTTCAACCCCTTTCTCATATGCAACTGTCCTTGAATCAGTAAATCAGGTCCATTGTTAATGAATGCATTTAAAAGAGAGTGTTCATAGATTCTTCACAAATTGCAAATATTTGAGTTGAACGAATGTTTTTGATTAATAGATCATAGGTGTGTATCTTGTCTTTGGCACAATTCTGTATCCTTAGCAAAGAAATTTAGCTCCATCAATGCCTCCATCCACCTGGCTACAGCTATTTATGCAGCTTGCAGTAGTGAGCTTACATTCCCTTCCACTTTGGCAAAATCTATAATAAACTGATAATCGGGATGGCACCTGTGCCCAGCGTCGCCTTTCTGACACTTGTGCCCGCAGCATGTGTAAGAACTTTCGAGCGAGATCGTTGCCAGTGCCCCTGGACTGGCTCTTGTGCGGGTGGCACATAAAATACACTATTTTGAGCGTGGCCGTTGCCAGTATCGCCTGACTGGCCTTTGTGTAGGGGACACGTAAAAGCACCTACTACACTCTCAGAGTGGTTGGTGTTAGGAAGGGCATCCAGCTGTAGAGACTCTGCCAAATCATGTTGGAGCCTGGTGTAGCCATCTGGTTTCACCAGTCCTCAGTCAAATCGTCCAACCCATACTAGCATGGAAAGCGGACATTAAACGATGATGATGATGATGAATGTTCCACCTCTAGGAGAGAGTGTTACATCCCACTGATGCCTAATAACACTGAAACTAATATAATCTCTCTCATCCTTATACATTTTTGTAATATATTTGATTCAAGTATACAGACAAATATCACTAAATCTGACTATTGCTGATTGCATAACCAAGCCCTAGTATTGTTCTCAGCAAGATCTATTTGAGGGAGTTACAAGAAGTGATCTATGGTCTAAGGTTCAATCCCTTACTCCAACATTGTCAGGTTAAACATGTAGCATCATTTATTTAACATTTAATTCCTAAAACAGTCTTCTCTTGTGGAAAGCTTCTTTAGGCATTTCTGCTTTGTTTTTAGCTTCAACTGGAAAAATCTTTATTTCTGCTGGAAGATACTGGAGATTTGAAATTAGGTAGAGCTGGTGGGAAAGATGGTCATGACTTCATACAGTGATAATAGTACCTTAGTTTTTATGAATAATTTAAGAATATCTCTCTCTCTCTCTCTCTCTCTCTCCTTCTCTCTCTCCTTCTCTCTCCACTTCCTTTCTATTCTGTTCACATTTTTTGTTCTTTTTTTTCTCCCCCTCTCTCTATATATGTTCCAATATTTCTTTCTCTCTCCTTACACACATTACTTTCTGGTCTCCTCTTTCTATCTCCTGCTTTGTTTTTTTTTGTTTTTACATCTTTCTTTCTATCCTCTTTCATTCCTGTCTCTCACATTTTTCATTTCTCTGTCCATTTTTGCCTTTGTCATCTATTTCTCCTCCCCATCGTCCTATCCTCCTCCTCCTCCTCCTGTATCATCCCCCTCTTCCTCACATTCTCCTCTTCCTCACATTCTCCTCTTCCTCCCATTCTCCTCATCTTCCTCCCATTATCCTCTTCCTCCCATTCTCCTCTTCCTCTCATCCTCCTCTTCTCCTCTTCCTCTCATCCTCCCCTTCTCCTCTTCCTCCTATCCTCCTCTTCCTCCCACCACTTCCCCTTCTCCTCTTCCTCCTATCCTCCTCCTCCTCACTTTCATACACCAACCTCTTCAATTATATTACCAAGTTATTCATATTTTGACCTCCTCTCCCTTTCTCTTTCCCTTACTACTGGAAACTTCTCATAATTTTCTACAACTGCAATGAACTGCATGGAGACTAGTTCTTTGTAACTGGAAAGAAACAGATGCTAAAATTCTGGAAGCTCTTCCTTCAAAATCTCATTATCAGAGGTTATCATGCTCACACACAGTGCTTCTAATGGATTATTCTTTTGATTCAGTCTTTTTCTTACCATGTTTATTTTGTGCATTGTGCCATCATCCTCTTTCTCAACAACCATTGTTTTTTTGATTAACCCTGTTACTGTGAAAAGCAGATTTGTCCACTCAAAATTTCATTACTCTTATATATACCAATCTATCTTTATGTGAGGAATGTCATATTTGAAGCTATTTTTTTATTGAGGGCAACCTGGCTTGCAGAAGATACCGATTATACTTTTTAGTACATATTTAACATTGTTACTGGAAATACCATGAAATTTAATTTTGCAATTAATATAGTTGTTATTAGCCAAGAAATGAAGTGTACAATATAATATCATCAAAGCATTAAAGCTGTTGTTTCATGTCTACTTTTGAAAGAAAGCTGTTGTGATTCATTTAGTGTGGGTTTTGCTGTGACTGATATTACCACAGTTATGACCACTGTACTACTTATCTCCACATTAATGTATAGTCTGTATTGAAAATTTTGATTTTAAGACCCCTTCTTCATCTCCAAATCAACATTCAGTTATAGAAATATTTAGATATTTACTTTATTTGAAAATTTTCATTGGTATACAATATTCTCCTTTAAGCATTATAATCCTGGTTATTTTCAGAGTTGTTCTGATCTCAAATCGACTTTTTATTCTGCTTATTACATTAGATTCTCTACAAAATAATTAATTGGTCTTTTAGATCATATAAAGATGATTTCACATTAATTAAACTTATGATAAAATGTTGTACTTGTGGATCTAATGTAATGATCAATAAACTCAAACTTAAAGTTCAAACATGATTATTGATGAATAGACTAAAATAATTGAGATATTCTTGTGTTTTGGAAACATAGCAGATAAGTGTCCCTTTCATTTATAACAATGATCTAGGATTCAACCTTGACTTAAAAAATTATGTATATGGAAAACAGAGTACCTGACACCACAGATAGTAACTCCATTAGAAATGTTCTAAATAGCCCATTGTGATAATTGTAGTAGCAGGTTACTATAATTATTTCAATGATAAAAAATATAGTGACTGGTTATGAGCAGTGACTTAGTGGTTTAATTTAAGGTGAAATAATGTTACTTCTGATTGGTGATTTCTTTCCAAAAAACAAAACAAATTCACATTGTTCAAAGAGTAAAATAAACACAATTCCAGAAAAATTTAATATTAATTAGTTGGGCCCATAATTAGAGAGGCCATAATTAGACTAAAATTAGATTATAATGTGATGGGCGGAAATTAGATAG
This sequence comes from Octopus bimaculoides, assembly GCF_046866305.1. Taxonomy (NCBI): domain Eukaryota; kingdom Metazoa; phylum Mollusca; class Cephalopoda; order Octopoda; family Octopodidae; genus Octopus; species Octopus bimaculoides. The sequence continues at coordinate 28,034,593 of NC_142934.1, forward strand.
GCTATAATAAAAGGGAGCGTAATTGGATGGACTTATAATTATATGGGCTTTGATTAGATGGACTGTAAGTAAGGTGAACCATAGTTATACAAGCCATAATTAAATGGGCTAAAATTAGGCTATAATTGGATGGATTACAACAAGACAGGCCATAATTATATGGGCTATAATTAGACATGCTATAGACATGCTATAATAAGATAGGCCATAATTAGGTTATAATTAGGCAGGCCATAATTAGACAGGCTTAAATTAAATGGTCCATAGTTGTGCCAAAAGTTGGGCCATAATCAGTTGAACTGTAGTTAGATGTGCTAAAATTAGTATGAATATTATAAAGTTCTGGATAAGCTTCCAATGTTTGTTAAATCTGTAACATACCTTAGATTCTCATTTGAGTCATTTTCACTTAACTCTTTGTGTGATTATTTCTGGTCATTGGTCAACAATATCCTAAAAAGAAATAATGCCCTTGACGCATTTTTTTTCACTTTTTTTGTATCATATTGTACATCTAATTGTATTTTCTTTAATACTTTGAGGTGGGATAGATGGTGGGAATAAGAGATCTGAAACCAAGATATCTCATGTATCCATTCTCATCATTCTTACTGAAAGAGTTGTTTTCTACTGAAAAAAGAGTGGTTTTTATTGATTGTATTCTTTCTTTTAACAGATAATATGAAAGTTATTAAGACTTTTTTTTACTTTTTTGAGTGTGTGTAATGCTGAAAACTGGGTTTCTGCATGAAGATTAACAAATCTAATTATTATTATCCCAATACTTGTTTCTCATTTCGTCCATTCTTCCAATTTTATAAACTTTTCAATTAATTTCCTTGCTAAATATACTGTTTGTTTTCAATGCTTTTTTTTTATTACGAAATGTTTCATTCCAATGGCTTATTTGATTTTGAATAATTTTCTTGTTAAATGCAGTGTTTGATTTTAAATGTCTTTTATTAAAATTAATTTGAATTTTTTATTTTAAAAGTTTTCATTAAAAATTGATTGCTGTTTTTAATTACATCTCTCAATTTTGTTTCTTTCACTGAATGAAAGGAAACAAGTTGTTAAATTGTCTTGCTTTATCAATTTATTCACAGTACTTCACTTACATATACAATTATTGTGTTATGATTTAGCTATTTTACACTTTAGAAGTTACATACTTTCATTCTCTCCATTTATTGTGATCTCTACCCACCCACATTCCAAGTTCTTCTGTCTCCATTCGCGTATATTCTCCACGTATGTTGAGAGCCCACACAGACATCTTAACACTATTTTTATATCATTGTAGTTCCATCCTGATTGCTCACTCTCCCCTCTTCTAAAAAGTGAGTTGACATATAGCTCCTCTACTGCAAGAAACTTGCTCTGCTCTGGTTCCTTCTCTCCTACTTAAATCCTTCTCCCCCCTTTGCATGAATCTACCTCCCTTGAGGTTCATAGTCTTGCAAGCTATGTGGTGACCTCACTAGTACTGGTGCAATGAAAATAGCACCTGGTACATGCTGTAAAGTGGATGATGTTGGGAAGGGTATCCAGATATAGAAACCTGAGCAAAGCAGGCATTGGAGTATGATGCAGTCCTTAGACCTGTCAGATCCTGTCAAATCATCCAACCCACACCAGCATGGAACATGGACATTAAATGATGACGATATTTACCAGATGTTAATGTTGTAGTGGAACCTATTTTTAAGTTTTCCATCTGAAGATACAAAACTGCCACAAGTCTTTTGTAGGAAACAAAATGCCAATTATTGATATCGTATTGAACTAACCACTCATCAACCATGAAATCTGCCAAAGGTGTTTTGTAATGTGCTTAGACTGTATGTCTACTTTTACACACCTTAACCTTTTTGTTAACATATTTCTGTCGAAATACACTGCTTTTGTTTAAATTAATTATGAAAATATTGAAGAATATAGTTAAGCAACTTTGTCATTACTAAGCTGGTGTTTGGAACATGAACTGACATAAAATTTTGATGGGCAGTATTAACTTAGATCACTTTAAAACTGGAAATTTGTACCATAGAACCAGAGGCAGTCTCAAGCAGGTTAGTATCAAAAGAGTTAATTCATCAAAGTTGTAAGATTGCGTAGGGCTGTTATTTGCAATTGACTTGTCTCCTACCTAAGGTGGAGTGGTGGGATCCACCCTGTCATAATTGACACCATGAAACAAGAATTAAGTAAAAGTCCCTTCTGGCTACTGGAAGTATAAAGTTACATAGATTGCATATCATGGATTTTGCTTACAGCAGGATTATAACTTAACACCTCAAGCTGATAAATCTCTTCTACATAATATTTATTTACTTTGGTGCACTGAACCATTGGAAATTTTTGTGTGTGTGGGCAGAGAGCATAGATAGAGAGTAACTCTCTCCTCCATATCATTGAGTTTAGTGCAACTTGCCTCTAGCACATGTAAATCTAAACATCCTGTTTTAGGGATACAAGATCAATCATAATATTTTTTACTTTACAAAACCAACTCCTCCTCATTCTCCTCTTAGCTTAACATCTAGGCAGTGTAGGTAAAACTATAATTGTTGACAAAAACTGCTTCTTTACAAGGAAGGTTATTTTTGTGTTTGTTTATTAATTCATTCATGTTATTTATTAATGTTTTATTCTTGTTGTGTTTGTTTTTTCTTTTAATTTTTAATTCATCTAAACTTTTTCTGGTTTCATTTGAAGCATGATGGTGCGCTTTTGTTCATGGTTTCCATCTTTTTGGAACAACTGCCATTTCATTTATATGATTTTTTTCTTTTTTTTAATATATATGTATATATGTGTGTGTGTGAAGTATTATTACTGTTAAAAACAGTAATAATGAGGTGGTTAGAAAAACTTCTACCTAAACAGGTATAAAATATTTAAAGAAAAGAAGGGTAAGGATATCTTTAATTTTTTAGCAAGCGGTATCTTTACCCTTCTTTTCTTTATATATATATATATATATATTTCATGTTACTCATCACTGCTTTGGTTTTCTTATTTGTTCTTGTTTTACTAAATTGTTCTTTGATTTTTGCAATGGCAGTTACATGGTAATAATAATAAGGTTAAAAGAAATGAAGGATCTGTTCTTTAGTTTTTTTTATTTATATATACAAGTACAGAAAGCCTTTTAATGTCTATGTTATTACATTTTTAAAACTTTTCATTTAGCGCTTGTGAATGTTTGTGCTTCTACCGTAGAGGTACAAGCATTCTCAAGAGCTAGATGAAAAATTCTTAAAATATAATAACAAATATTTGAATACTTTCTGCATCTGTATATAAATAAACCAAAGAACAGTTCCTTCATTTTTGATGAGCCTTATCATTATGACCAATATGTTATTCTGTACACTATCAAAAGTGTTTATATGCACACACACACATACATAAGCACAAACGCATAAATACAATTTTTTGTTTCTATTTTAGCAATATTTAGCTTCATCTTGCCTCTTGTTCATGTTCTTGCTTCTTGTTCATTTAATTTATTATTTTTTCCTTCTGCTTCCCTCTTTGTCTTACCTTGAAGAACTTAGATCTGAAATCTCTAAAGTACTTAACTTAGTAAGTCTGTACTTTTGTATTTTACTATGAGACTGCATTTCTGTCAATGCCTGGCAGAAATATAAGTTTTTAGGGCTTTACTCAAACCAGAGATATATTAAGTAGTTGAAAGAAGCTGGCAGTTTTTCTCTTTATCGTTGACAGGTTTGCATCACATTGTAATGAAAGAGTTTATCTTAGTTCTGTGAATTACTGCTTAGTTCCAGCACGGTGTGTGTATCAAACATTTATACAATCATTGACCATTTAATATTGGATTACTACCATACTCTCTACATTCCCAATCCTCACTGTCCTAACTGTAAATCATGCTGTATTGCTTTTTGTTTTTCATCTCTACAAGGGTAGTAAAATATATCTCTAATGTACTGGGGTCAATTCAGCTAATAATTTCTTTCAAATTAAGCAAGTGGCCCAAGAAAGAAACCAATTTTGAACTAATGTAAAGTGTAATCTAGGGGAAAGGAAGTAATGGAAAAAAACAAAACAAAACAATAAGAGAAATAATTAGGAATTTCTCTTAAGATGCACAAATCAACAGGGATGTTTGCATATAACTCCAGACTTAGTTATCAATTGTATCCATTTAGGTTCTATCAGGTTTCCAATAGGTTCCATATATTTCCAAAATGAGATTTTCTTATTGGTTCAGGTTTATGAACTCTACCATTCTATAGCAATAAACCTTCTATTGTGACCCTTCTCTGCACTTTACATCTTTACCATCATTTATTGCTTTGATTTGAAGTTTCCCTATTAAATTTTCTAAACTGCTGTTCCATCTATGCCAGCTGTGCATGTCTACTGCAGCTTTCTGCATACAATATTTCTCTTGTTATTGCTTAAATGATGTTAGTGCATATGCAAAGAATTACATAATAGCCTAGAAAGTACAACAGTGCCAAAATATTGCTTTCAGATGCTCCTCCACGGCCACCACTGCCAAGTGATGCCTGTCCTCCAAGACCTCCACCTCCAGAGACTGATGACGAGGATGAATCTGCTTTCCCAGTGCCACAAGTCAATCAACCAATTATGGTAAGTAGATCAATGATATGTAAGTTGTGAGTAATTGAACATTGCAGTATCATTAATCAATTGACTGATAAAGTCTGTTGGTAGATTTCACACAAGGTGACTGCATGTCATTTGTTGGGCGTCACAGAAGTTGATGTTTGTTTCATTGGCAACCACAGTAGAAATGTATGTTAGCCATTATAGAAATGTGATGTGTTAGACATCATGCTGGATATGATATGGTTGTTAGATTCTGCTTTGTGAACATGATGTGTATGCTGTACAGCTCACGGCTGACATCATTTGTGAATTTAAACCACAGAGCTGACATCATTTGTAAGAGTCAACCACAGAGCTGACATCATTTGTAAGAGTCAACCACAGAGCTGATATTATGTGTGAGAGTCAACTACAGAGCTGACATCATATGTGAGTGTCAACCTCATAACTGACATAATGTCTGAGTGTCCAACATGCAACTGAGTCTACATGTGAATATCCATAGTTGACATTATACGTTAGAAGACGGACACTACTCAGTTGAGATGAAGTGACATGCACACCATACAGCTGATACAGTTTGTTAGTTGCCACTATTGTAATAGGGAATAGCATAAAGGTAACAGTTTTAGTCAAAGACCACTTAACTTAGTATGTTAGTGGGTACCACACAGTTGAGATTGATTGAAACAGTACAATTCATTATAGGTATTTTATTTAATTCACTACTTGGATAACATAGTATTTATTAGTGAATACTACACAGTGGTAGGTGTCTGTTGGCACCACACATATGACACTTATTTCATTGGGACACATGTCTATATGAAACAGTGGAATACTTTGTGTTAGCAGACATTCCATGAATGAGAGAATATGCTGGCTGGAATAGAGTAATGTTAATCAGTGCCAGACAAATATCATAATAGTCTGTTTAGTTCAGTCACCATTTACTCTTTCATATCAATCTTCCATTTCATAAAGAGAGGCAGTAGGAAAGGTAGTCAACTATGTAAGTAATGTTATGCATTGAAGACTGGCCGATCTGTTTATGTCATTAGTTTCTATCATTAAATCTAATATTACATTCAATCTGATCATGCATGTCTTTTGCAAATTCCTCCAACATGATCAAGTTTTGGAGCTTAACTTATTTTTCTCATATGATTCTAAAGAGTAGCCAGTCATATATTTGGTCTTAGATTGTTCAAAGAATACCCAATCAAAATTTATATTCTGCTAGTATTTTTGTTCTTGTTTCCACTATCCATAATAAAGTCTGAGCTTGTAACCTTCAGTATGAAAATCCAACACCGAAACCACTTTTGTTTTAGTCACTCTACTGCTTTAGGATATAAGAGGATTATGTTATAAAATTAATATTCATTTGAACCAAATGACTGGAGTAGGAACATGATGAATAATGATAATAATAATAATAATCCCTTCTACTATAGGCACAAGGCCTGAAATTGGGGGGAAGGGGGATAGTCAATTACATCGACCCAAGTATTCAACTGGTACTTAATTAATTGACCCTGAAAGGATGAAAGGCAACTTTAACCTCAGCGGAATTTGAACTCAGAACGTAGCGGCAGATGAAATACTGCTAAGCACTTCACCCAGCATGCTAACGATTCTGCCAGCTTGCTGCCTTAATAATAATAATAATAATAATAATAAGAGCAGTGGAATGGCAAAATTGTTAGAGCATTGGAAAAAAACTGCCTTGCAGCATTTGTTCTTGTTGGTTACATTCTGTGTTCAAACCTTGCTGAGGTCAACTTTGCCTTTCATTCTTTTGGTGTCAATAAAATAAAGTACCAGTCGAGTATTGGAGTCAATATTATCAACTAGTACTCTTTCTTCAAAATTGTTGGCCTTGTGCCTATAACCGAAAGAATTATCATCATTGTTATTAACAGAGTTGTTTCTCTTATCCCTTACCAGATGGCAGCCCATGATCTACATATGGAAACCAAGCAATGGTCTAGTAAAGACAATGAAATCATTGTAGCTGCAAAGAAAATGGCTCTTCTACTTGCGAAACTTTCCCATCTTGTTAGGTGAGAGATTTATTTGATCAACATTACTTTCAATACTTCATTACTAATGTGATTGTTTTCAGCCGCATATTTTTAGACTTTGCAGGGCTTCCAGGGACCAGTTGTCATGAGTTGTATGTTTTATAACAACATACAATAAAGATAAAATTGTTTCAGTTTAGACTAAATAATTCATTCAATCAGCTACTTCCATATCATGGATCTATTCAGCCAGAGTTGACCACAGCAACAAGAAGAAGAAACATCATGAACCAACAGGGGAGCCTTTATATGGTCACTTAACCTGCTAGAAAAAGCTGCCTAACTTTCCCCAAATTGTACTCTGTCTTCAAAAATGGACACATTGGATGCATCCAAGGTTGACTATGTGTTGTACCTTTGAGCAAAGCACTTGAAATGATTTTATGTTACATCAATTCATTCAGATGAAAATGAATTCCAATAACAGCTGGAAGTAGGTTAACTAGTGCTCATTCAGAGAATTCTCTTGTACTCTCATCTACTGAAATGCCATGGAATCTGGGATAAACTCTGGCTTAATGTGCCTGTAGACCCAGCACATACTTTTAGTTATTTTAACTTAACAATTACACAGTGCCCTGTAGCATCACATTTTATACTAGTAAATCTGCATAAAAATCTTCAACCAGTATACTGTTAAAACTACTTTATTGCAAATCAGGAAATTTGGTCAATTTCCTAATTTCTTTATATTTCAAAAAACTTTTTTCTCATATTGTTTATTTTTCTGCTTTAAATTGCTAATGTTTTTTGTAACATCTGATATATATTATGATTTTACTATTTTATAAAAATATCACTAATGATAAATTCAATTAATTAGGTCTAACTATTAGTAAAAAAAAACCTCTAAATTTAAAAGACAGATCTAGAATTTCTCTTATTGTTCAATACATACCAAGCTGGTACCTATAGTGTCGACCATGTTACTACCATGTTACATAATTGAATTTGTCTTTTATATTCTCTGATGAAATTAATAGTGTCTTTTTTGAAATATCTGTCTGATATCTTTGTATTTCTGTGCTGTGTTGGATAATGATACTGTGAAAGCTGTTAGAATGTACCAAAGCTGTGTGTTATAGTGTGAAAATTGTGTGTGACACTGTGGCTAGTTTCTATTAGTGAGTTTTTTCATGTTTTCTTTTCCTTTCCTGTCCTTTAAGTTGAGTAGTCTGTCTCTGTAACATCAAAGAATTGTCACTTCAACAACATAGAGAAGAAAATAGCTGAAGGCAATGTGAAACACATGAAACAAGCAAGCAGAACTACAAACACACACATACACTCCGTATCTCTCTCTCTCTCTCTCTCTCTCTCTCTCTCTCTCTCTCTCTCTCTCTTTCTCTGTCTGTTTATTTCCATTGCAATCTTCAGAAAATCTTTCCTGTTCTTGAGGGACTATACTAATAGGCATTATGAGAAGACATACAGCTGTAAGCTGTTGGAGATATGAATTACTCTGATGATGATGATGATGATGGTGATAATGTTTTGTTAAACTTTATGTCCGTATTTCAACTTTTCCTATGATAATATATTGTTATTAAAAGGTGGCAGAATTAGCATGCCAAGGAATATGCTAGCAGGATTTCTTCCAGCTCTTTATGTTCTGAGTTCAAATCCTACCATGGTCAACATTGCCTTTCATCCTTTTGGTATCAGTAAAATAAGTATCAGTTGAGTACTGGGGGTCAATATAATTGACTTTCCCTCCTCTCAGAATTTCTGGCCTTGTGCCAATATTAGAAATTATTATTATTATTAAAGGATGGGAAGCTAGCAGAATCATTAGCGCATCTGACAAAATGCTTTCTTATAGCTCTTTACATACTGAACTCAGAACCTGTTGAATTCAGTTTTGTATTTCATCCCTTCAAGGTTGGTGAAACAAAGTACCAGTCAAGTGCAGGAATTGGTGTAATAACATTGTGTCCTTGAGCAAGACACTTTATTTCACGTTGCTCCAGTCCACTCAGCTGGCAAAAATGAGTTGTACCAGTGATTCAAAGGGCCAACCATGTCACATTTTGTGTCATGCTGTATCTTTCTGAAAACCACATTAAGGGTATCCATGTCTGTGGAATGCTCAGCCACTTGCATGTTAATTTCAGTGGTAGGCTGTTCTGTTGACTGGATCAACTGGATCCCTTGTCAAAACCAACAGAGTGCCAAAAGATCTCACCATCACACATTGTGTATTCTACATACATGTATGTGCATTTATGTTTGGATCTATGTTGATTTGTGTATAAACAGACAGAAATCAAAATATATTAATGTGCACATGTCTGTGAAAAAAAAGGAGTGACCTAATTATTGTTTTGTTTCCTTAGCTTATTGATTAAAATCCATGATACTGGCTCACTCTGGCCTGGTTGGTCATGGCTGTGCCATATGCAATATGGATAAACAAAAGTAAATCCCTTAATTATATAGCAAATAGCAAAGTTTCTCTAGTCTAGAGTTGTGTGTTTTGTGTTTGTGTGTATGCTTTGTTTTCTTATTTTATTTATTTGTTCTTTTATTATTTATATATTTCATTTATAAATCTAAAGCTTAAATAACTTGATTACCTTAAGAAATTTATCAGTCTATTATCTGGCCAACATTAAGAGAGAGAGAGGAAAAGATATAAAAAAAAAAAAAAAACGAACAAACAAAAAAGGTATATTTCTACTTGAAGCACTAATACCACGACTTGCTACTTGCAGTTGTCAGGAAAATTGCAAATGGATATGGTGTACTGTTCACAAGACGTAAGCTCTTTATGTATGGAAGGTAGTTTGCTTTTGGTGTTGACAATACCAGGAAACTTTCATTTCCTGGGAGAAAAAAAAATTAAATTATGAAAGAAGAAAAAAAAAAAAATACCTACTCGCTCCTGTATTTGGACAAAATTCAATCAACCCCTTTCTTTTGTTAACCCTTATTTAAAAAAATCTTGTTGATTTTTTTTTGCTTTTTTTGCTATATAATGAATGGTTTTCACCCTTTCAACCTTCCCTCATGTTTTTGTTGGATGTGAGGTTTAGAATTATATTTAATTTGGTGTCTTAACATTCTGAATAAAATTCCCTCTGAGTTTGGCTTTATTTTTTGTATATCTAGAGACCATTGGGGGAAAAAAAAAGAACAAGAAAATAATGTTTGTTGCTTAAACAATAATGCTTGTTGTTTAAATCAACTACAGAATTGGGTGGAATTCAATTTCAGTGTCAGATTTATTCTAACAACAACTCAAGTATTCCATCATCTAGCTTCAGGGGAAGTAGAACCTTAGTTTTGCTATTGTTGTTTTTGTTTATTGTTTATTTAGCTCCCAGGTCAACTTTGAGCAAATGCATTCCATGACCCTCCTGTATCTAGGACTACATTATCCTATGTATTTTTCCTGGACATTAGTTTGGACATGATAAGTGTCTTTGGTTCTTTGAAACTTCTTAAAGGAATCCAAAAACCCATTACAGCAACTGTTTGAAAACATCATGATACATTTTCTCATTAGTTTCTCCTTCTTTTACTCTGCCTTTTAGAAATTCTAATTAATGTCTATTGTTACAGAGGGTGTTGAAACTATATTGAATATATTAATATTACCCCCACCACATCCTATTACTCTGATTCTTAAAAGTTGTTTGTTATTTCATTATATTTATTTACTTTTTTTTTATGAAGGCTTCATCACTACCAAAAGCAAACAGTCTTTTCATCTTAAGGCCGCAGGCATGACTGAGCCATTTTCTTCTGTTGAGAACGAAATTTCTTGTTCGAATTCCTTCTCAAATTGCACACATATTTACACATGCATGCACATGCTCTCATGCACCCACACACATGCATACATGAGCACACACACACATGCACAAAAGCACACAGGTGGAGGCTTGCACAAACATGCAAGAGTATACACATACAGGCTCACACTCATACACAAGTACAAAACACAAGACACACACATGCCTAAGCATACCAGTCATCAAAGGTGCTTCTAAGTGTTTCCAGCACTATAGTTCTAGGAGCTTCCCAACCTGCTAGAAACAACTATCAAATCTTCCTCAGATCATTTCTACCATCTTAAAAAAAAAAGGAAGGACACATTGAACAGTGCATATGTTAGATATTTTGATAGATAGAATAGTCATGGCTGGAATATTTTTGGTCACTTGGCTGCTCAGTCAGTAATGACCTGGAGTTAAACACTGTTCATATGTAATCATATGCTTAAGTTTACAGATACTTCTAGATGTACATATGCATATGAACGTTTACACACACTTTTTAAAAAACATGCATGCATATATATATATATATATATATATATCGATTTAAATGAGAGCTCAAAACTGATCCATTGAAAATACTTTATTATAAAATACTTCATTATTATAACAAAGTATTTTCAATGGATAAGTTTTGAGCTCTCATTTAAATCGATATAAATACAAAAACTCACTTGTGAGTATTTTTCTACGTTTGTTAACAGATACAATATTTTTGCCTAATTTTGGTATAAAAATATATATAAATACATACATACATATATATATATATATATATATATATATATACACACACACACACACACACACACACACACACACACACACACAGACATCCACGTAAAAGGTACCTGTATTGGTGCTGTGTAAAAGCACTCAGCTTCCATTGTAAAGTGGTTGGCATTAGGAAGGGCATCCAGCCGTAAAAACCATGCCAAAACAGACATGGAGCCTGGGTAGTTCTTCAGCTGGTCAGCTTCTGTCAAACCGTCCAGCCCATGCCAGCATGGAAAACAGATGTTAAGTGATGATGAGGATGATGCTACACACACACACACACACACATGTATATATATGCTTATATATATATATATATATATATATATATATATATATATACACACACACATATGTATTTGAAATACTCACACATGCAAAAATTAGTACTGTTAAGTGCATACATACTCGAAGATAGGCATATATATTCATCAGCATGTACTGATGATTCCCCTTGTCTTGTATAAACACCCATGTATCATATATACCATCACACACGTCAACATCTTCCATTAACAGCAGAATCCTATATGTAGTAATAATCACACTTAAGGCATATGTATTCAAACAATTTCAATAGTCTTTAGACACAGTTTAAATTAAACTCAATTCTTAATTCCTAATCCCTTTCCTCTCACTTTCTTAACTCCCTCTCATATCTTTCTTTTTTACTTTTACTATCCATCATCATCAGCAGCAGCAGCAACTTTCTTCTATGTTTATATTTTCTGCCTCTCCTCCCCCTTCCTTCTCTCATTTTTTATCATATTTTTCCCTATTTCATTTCAATACTCTCTAATCCTCCCCCTCTTTCAGTATCAAAATTTCATTTTCTTTTCTTCCAGGTTCCTATTTTCTTCCTCTCCCTCTATTTATCTCACTTTCTTCATTCTCTTACTCTATCCCCCACTCCAGTTCCATTTCATTACTCTCTCTCTCTCTCTCTCATATAACTTTCTTTCATATTTACGTTTCTCTTTCCTATTCTGCCCTCTTCATCTTTTTTCTTCTTTACCTTCCTCTCTCCCACTTGTTTTCTTTGGTTTTTCTCCTGTCTTTCACCAATTATTACTCCACATGAGCTATTCTTCAATTTTACACCAAACTACATCATCTTACTAGTTCTTTGTACACTACATCTAGCTATGTCATTACTAACCTACTCTCTACTACACACAGGCATTCTTTACATCCTTTCTTTTAACCTTTATCCTTCTCAACAACATCACAAATACAGTTCTTGTACTTAAAATATTTATATAGGCGCAGGAGTGGCTGTGTGGTAAGTAGCTTGCTTACCAACCACATGGTTCCGGGTTCAGTCCCACTGCGTGGCACCTTGGGCAAGTGTCTTCTACTATAGCCTCAGGCCGACCAAAGCCTTGTGAGTGGATTTGGTAGACGGAAACTGAAAGAAGCCCGCCGTATATATGTATATATATATATATATATGTATGTGTGTTTGTGTGTCTGTGTTTGTTCCCCCCCCCCATCGCTTGACAACCGATGGTGGTGTGTTTACGTCCCTGTAACTTAGCGGTTCAGCAAAAGAGACCGGTAGAATAAGTACTAGGCTTACAAAGAATAAGTCCTGGGGTCGAATTGTTCGTCTAAAGGCAGTGCTCCAGCATGGCCGAAGTCAGATGACTGAAACAAGTAAGAGTATATAAACATCATTGTAGCACACCAATATTGTTCTGAGATTTTCTTTAACTTTCAATCTCCATTTCACACACAAACAAGTTTCTCCAAACTAGTTTTTAAGCATTTGCTCCAACCATCATTAGTGACACATTATCTCAAGAATTAATTTACTGTTTTCTTGCTTTCAGCCTTCTTCTTTCCAATGGAAGTTCCTAACACCATATCGTTTTACATTTAGCTTTAATTTCTTCGTACTCTGCAATTGATACATTTTGAGTCATATCACCTTGGCTCTCCTAACATTTTTCACCTTTTGGTGTTCTATTCACTTTTGTACATTCAACTAGTCATTCTTATTCTATCATTTAATTTTAGACCAGCCCCCCCCCCCCCCCCCCCAGCCCCACTTCCATTTGAGTATCAGGCATGAAAATACTTTCAATGATTTAGGTTACATACAACTCTTTGGTCATCATTACGTTTGACTCTTATCACTCTCAGATTCTTACTGAAAGTATTTTGTCAAGCATTCCCCTATTTTACTAATTTCTGGGTCTGATTCTAGTGCTCTGCTTCTATTTTAACTCAGAAAACATAGAGATGTCCTTTAATATATGAATTTATGAAGATAAATGTATTGTGGCTTTGTTTGTTGGAAAGCTGCTTAATAGCTTTTATACTCCTTAACAGTGGTGCTCCAGCATGATTGCAGTCACGTGACTGAAACACATCATAAAAGAGATAAAAGATATATTATCAAATAGGTGTTCATACACATGTTATAACACAACATATTAGCCAACTTACACATCATGTGCACAGCCAAGTCCTCATGTGTATACGCAGAGACACATATTAATACCACATTGCACACTTGTGAGCCAGTTTCTATGAAGTTGCTCATTATGCTCAGAGTAGCAGCCAGATCTACTTCAAAAATCTTCTTAGTCCTTTAGAAATAAAGACCATATTTTTTAAGATATGAAAATCTTAAGACATTAGAATCCAGATTTAAGGTGGGAGGACCTGGAGTAGAAACATGTTATAAAATATATTTTTGGTCAGTTATTTCTGTGCCATAAATCTAGTATAAAGCTGATTGGTTGGTGTTACCCAACAGCAGTACATACTTGCTATGCATTCATACCATCCAGGCACTATATCGTCCATTTTATAAGCACATTCTTAAAGCAGAACTGACATGGGGCTAAACTACATACAAAGATGCAAAGACATTTCTATATGGTAAAATACAAAGACAAATGTATACATAATATCTACTGTTTCACAAAAAAAAAAAAAAAAATGCAGAGATTAATGCACAAACTTATTCTTCATAATCTCTAACCTACCTGATGTCACTAAACTGTCTAATCCTCTTATTTTTCTTTTAAATGTTTATGGCCATTTGGCTCTGCGTCCTCTCTAGTCCTTCAGTTTATTTCGTTTGTTTTGAGAAATGTTTATTATATCACACCAAATTCTTTTCACTGTACGAAAACTGTTTAAAATTTAAAGTTATACTATTGAAGATGATAATGGCATGGCTGCATTTTATTTATTGTATTAATTATTATTTTTTCCCCCTTTACTACAGAAAATCACTTGCACGACAAAAAACATAAATATTAGCCTCTAAAATTAAAAGAAAAATTAAAAAAATTAAAAAATTATAATGCTTTTTAATTCATAACTTATCATTTTTTGTCTTAGCAAAAAAAAAAAAAACAGTTTGATTTTCTGTTTTGTTTCAAGTTCTGTTCAATTTGCTTAAGTTATATTGTTTCTTTAAAAAAATTAATCCTATTTTTATTTAATATTTTCAGTTTATATATATATATATATATATATATACATAAATTAAAAAAAGAAAGAAAAATTTTATAAAGAAATTAAAGTGAATGTTTGTGAAATAATTGGTAAATAATTAAAGATGCAGTGAATAATTTCTTCAACTCCAAAATATTTTCCCTAATTTCATAAATCTGTTAAGTCACTAATTCTCATGACTTTCCAGAACAAATTATTTTTATTAATTTATTGGAGATGCCTCTTTTATAGAATACTAATACTGTGCAATAAATTGATGGAACTGTACCGGTTCTTTGCATTCTGAGTTCAAATCCTGCTATGGCCTACTTAGGTGTAAGAATTAATTCTCTACTTGTTTTAACATCACTACTTGGCACTTTGAGCACCTTTAGCTGACCCCATTCTGTTGTGAGCATTTGGGCCAGGTTTTCAGTTTGAGAATAAATTTCTCCCTTCCTTTCACCAGTCATGAAACTCCCTATAAAGGGTCATGGGTGGTATTTTAAATTGAGTTGCTTTTTTAAGAGATTATCAAAGATATATTTTTATGTTAATGAAATAAAGATGTTTTTAAGATATACCAATTAGAACATTGTATAACAGGGCAAAAGATGAAGTTAATAGTAGAAGATCATCATCATCATTATCATACGTCTGCTTTCCATGCTAGCATGGGTTGGATGATTTGACTGGGGACTGGCAAACCAGATGGCTACACCAGACTCCAATCTGATCTGGCAGAGTTTCTACAGCTGGATGCACTTCCTAATGCCAACCACTCCGAGAGCGTAGTGGGTGCTTTTTACATGCCACTGGCACAAGGGCCAGTCCGGCAGTACTGGCAATGGCCACGCTCAAATGGTGTTTTTTACGTGCCACCTGCACAGGAGTCAGTCCAATGTTTTGTTCACATGCCACTGGCACAAGTGCCAGTAAGGCGAAGCTGGAAACGATCACGCTCAAATGGTCCTTTTTACGTGATGTTTACTAATTCAGTAATAACTACTCCCAGAAATATTAAGATGTTATTGAATAACGAACAATTTTAAATGACTGAGATGGTTCAGTTTCATAGTGTGTGTGTGTGTGTTTCCAGTCTAAAAACCAGTGTAGTTTGTTAGCATTCCTTCATGCCTCATAACCTAGCAGTTCAACAGATGGGTACCAATAAAAGAAGTACCTGACTAAGATTAATACTGGGGTCAGTATGACTGGTTAAACCCTTGAAAGTGGTGCTCCAGCTTAGTCACAGCTTATTGAAAAACCATTATGAAAATTAAATTAATTAATTACTAACAACTATAATGATATTGGAGATGATGATAATAAATTTGTACAAATAACTGAATTTGGGTAACTATTCAGTAAGTTTTTATATATATTAAATATTAGCTATTTTATTTTATAGATTCTACATTTTTTAACAATTAGGCTTTTAAAATTTTTTTGTAACTTTTGACTTAAATTTTTGACTGAAAAATTAATGGTCTTTGTGTTGTTACATGATATCTTTATTTTGTTCATCACCAGAGGTGAAGGTGGAAGCAAGAAAGATTTGATTGCAACTGCTAAAGCTATAGCTGAGGCCTCAGAAGAAGTGACCCGGCTAGCTAAGATCCTTGCACTTGAATGTACTGACAAGAGAATGAGAACTGTAAGCTTCAATAATTTCTCTCTCTCTCTCTCTCTGCTATTTGCATTGTTTTTGTTATGTGTATTTTATTTTGTATACAGTCAACATTTTGCATTTTATGGTCAACAGTTAAGCTGGTTAATTCAGTTGTTGTTCTCCTCCCTTTTTTTCTTCTCCTTCTTCCTCTTTTTTCTTCTCCTTCCTCTGTTTCTTCTCCTTCTTCCCCTCTTCCTCCTCCTCCTTCTCTTCTCCCTCCAGACTTCTTGGAAAGAAAATGCACAGCTGTTTCCTCTTACCTTCAAATGGCCCACAAGAGAACTTGAACTCAGCACTGCAAGCTAACAAAACATTCATCAATTATAGTGCTCCCTCTCCTTACACTTGTGAGTTAAACTCAGTTCATGAGAGTTAAGATGGCTGAATTAAGGAAGTACTGGGCCAGCAGTTCATAGCATTTTGTTATGTTTTAAGGCAACACAATGTCAATTTGCCTTACTAACAGACTTGGCTACCAATTTATTTGGGGTTGGTATTCTATCGAGAAGATTTTATCTTTCATTCACTTCATGCTATGAAACCTAAATGAAGTACTATACCAGCCCTTAAGAAACTCTCATATAAGTTTTCTTTTTTATCAGATATCTACTTATGGCACAGTGGAGGCGCAATGGCCCAGTGGTTAGGGCTGCGGAGTCGCAGTCATAGGATTGCGGTTTCAATTCCCAGACTGGGCGTTGTGAGTGTTTATTGAGCGAAAACACCTAAAGCTCCACGAGGCTCCGGCAGGGGATGGTGCTGAACCCTGCTGTACTCTTTCACCGCATCTTTCTCTCTCTTACTTCCTGTTTCTGTTGTGCCTGTAATTCAAAGAGTCAGCCTTGTCACACTGTGTCACGCTGAATATCCCTGAGAACTACATTAAGGGTACACGTGTCTGTGGAGTACTCAGCCACTTGCACGTTAATTTCATGAGCAGGCTGTTCCGTTGATTGGATCAACTGGAACCCTCGATGTTGTAAGCGACGGAGTGCCAACAACAACTTATGGCACATATTTGCAACGAGTTGTTTAGAGGAGTTGTTGTTTAACCCTAGGTCAGTCCTGATTGAACAAACTTATGATCAGAACCTTTTTCAGCCATAAACAGATCATCTCTTCTTTTTATGTATATCAGAAACTACACTATTTACATTGTCCAATGTATCCTTCCTTTTGTAAAACAACAGGAGGTGATTTGAATAAGATCTAGTAGCTATTTCTAGCAGATTGAATAACCATGTGATGATGCTTTTATTGGCTCCTGACTTTTACATGGCACATTACAGTGTTATTGACATGATACAAACCAGACAGTTTCGGCTCATGGACCACTACCCTCTAAAGCTAGATGTCATTTTATATTAAAAAATTGTATTTTTAACATTAGTTTCCATTAAAAAATTTTCTTTTACTTGATTTTATAAGTTGTCTTTGTCTTATTCATTTTTCTCTTCTTTTAAAGAACTTACTGCTTGTTTGTGAACGAATACCCACCATAGGTACTCAACTGAAGATCTTGTCGACCGTGAAAGCCACTATGCTTGGAGCCCAAGGTAATATATTCTTTGCCTCTTTGTCCTGTTGTTGCTTAATTCTATCTTGCTCCTGATTGAGCAAGTGTATCATCAAAAGTGATTAAAACCTGACCAGATTATCTTGCTTTCTTCAAGTTTAGTGGACCTTGCACAACGTTATTCGATGCATTCTTTTTTAATACAGCAGGGTATGGTTTTCAGGAGATTTGGCTGCTATTTCTAGCCAGTTAAGCAACTGATCAGTATTTTTGATATGATGAGCAAATACTTTAAACTGGTGTGTGTGTGTGTGTGTGTATGTATATATATATGTGTGTGTGTGTGTATATATATATATATATATATATATATATATCTATAGGCGTAGGAGTGGCTGTGTGGTAAGTAGCTAGCTTACCAACCACATGGTCCCGGGTTCAGTCCCACTGCGTGGCATCTTGGGCAAGTGTCTTCTACTATAGCCTCGGACCGACCAAAACTTTGTGAGTGGATTTGGTAGACAGAAACTGAAAGAAGCCCGTCGTATATATGTATATATATGTATATATATATATATATGTATGTGTGTGTGTATGTTTGTATGTGTGTGTTTGTTCCTCCACATCGCTTGACAACCGATGCTGGTGTGTTTATGTCCCCGTAACTTAGTGGTTCGGCAAAAGTGATCGATAGAATAAGTACTAGGCTTCTAAAGAATAAGTCCTGGGGTCGATTTGCTCGACTAAAAGGCGGTGCTCCAGCATGGCCACAGTCAAAAGACTGAAACAAGTAAAAGAGTATACACACGCATACACACATACATACAGACATACCTACATATATCAATTTAGAATATTTGCTCATTGTATCAAAAATACTGATCAGTTGCTTAACTAGCTAGAAATAGCAGCCAAATCTACTAAAAATCGTACTCTACTATATTAAAAAAGAATTCATTAAATAATGTGATGTTATATATATATACATAAAAGCACCCACTACACTCTCTGAGTGGTTGGCGTTAGGAAGGGCATCCAGCTGTAGAAACTCTGCCAAATCAGACTGGAGCCTGGTGTTGCCATCCGGTTTCACCAGTCCTCAGTCAAATCGTCCAACCCATGCTAGCATGGAAAGCGGACGTTAAACGATGATGATGATGATGATGATATATATATATATATACATACATATATATATATATATATATATATATATATGCGAGTAAAAATAAATACAAAAAAGGTGGGGTTTTTTTGTATGATTGTGTATAGAAGAATATATTATTTTGCTTAAAAGAGTTCCAACACTTTAACAGACTGTCGTCTAAAGTCTGTCATACCGGCCATGACGAAGGGAAATAGCCCTGAAACTCGAGTCGCCTTTATATATATATATTTATATATTTATATATTTGATCCTTTATATTGAACACTCAATATTTCATCTACATTCAATACTTTCTTTCATGGTGCCATCCATTTTTATTTTATTTTATTTTATATTGTATATTGTATATCATATTATATATTGTATATTCCATATTCTATACCCCACATTAGTTCTGCAGGAATATAAATAAAACATAAAAAACAGACAGTGTTGGAACTCTTTTAAGCAAAATAATATATATATATATATGTATATATTTATTTACATCATCTTCGTCATTTCATTGCTCACCTTTTCATTCTTGCATGGGCCAGATGGAATTAAAGTGAAGCAGATTTTCTGTGGCCAGATGCTCTTCTGGTCACCATCCCTCATTTGTCTCCAAGTTGGTAATATTTTCCCCATGACTGAACATGTTTTCATGGAAATTTGGAAATGAATGACACTGTCTGTATGATGATGAAACTTGCTTACAACTGTCACATGATGTCAAAACAAGGAGACACTCCCCACTACATATATATGCAATCACATAGCCACGCCTGCACCTATGTATATATTTATGCTGGCTAATTGCAATGCCAGCACCTGTTCTAGCACTGTCAATCTATATATATTGCTGGCAGGAGATGAATCACTGCTGCCTCTAAAGATTGGTAGTAGAGGTAGAGATTTGTCTCCTCTCTAGTGATATGAGACAGTGCATTTTGCACCAAAAGCCAATATGAGAGTTTCTCTCATGGTAACTACTACAGTATAGTTTGTTCTAACAGAACATCTACATTTAAGTGTGGATAAATATTACTTCTCAGTATTAATACTGTCTCTGTTGCTAATATATATGAAATATTTGCTAGTGACTTTTTTTAGTTGTTCTTTATTAGATCAAATTTTGTTTTGTAACATAAGATATACTTTTAAGCTGTAACTTAGTTGACAACATAACTGTGTTGCAATTTAATCACTGGATATGTATATTTCTGATTATTATAAGTTGATATTTTTATTTATAGAGTATTTTATGTAAAATATGACTTTTTACCTAATTCTATTGTATATGAACCTGTCATCATCGCCATCAGCATATGTCTGTTTCTCCATATTGACATGGGTTGGAGGAATCTAAAATATCTTGCCAATTGCTACAGTTATTTGTCACCTGGTACATGCAAGAACAGAGAAAAACTAGCCAATTCTGCTGTATATGTCTTACTATGTGTAACAAGTACATTTTATAGTGCAACTGTCACTAGAGAGACTGTTTGAGGTGTCCACTCTATCCCATGTCAATTTTTATTCAGAGATATTGTCTTCTTAGACAGGAGAGTTCTGATGCAACTTATAAGAGTTCACATCTCTTTAAAATACATATATATATATACACACACACATACATGCATGGAAAAGATTGACAATGCCATTGAAGTCATGATTTACTTACAATCATTAGATAATCTGATGCCAACATTGTCTACCATTTCCTTGTAAAAATAAATACGGCATTTCACTGAAAAGTGTTGTATTGCGATCCTTCAATTTAATGTTTAACTATCTTTATAGATTACTTTATATAAAAACAAGCATCTATCTATCAATCTTACAGATATATACAAATGTATGATAGATAGATACATACATACAAACATACAGATTTATGTGTATGTCTATATGAGGTGGGTGCTGAAAAGTTCCTGGGTATCACAAAAGACCTGGCTGGAGGCCCAAATTTCTGAGTTCTCTTACAGAGTTCCAAAAAACTCAAAGCCCTGCTGAATCTGAGAGGGGATTATGTTAAATAAAATCATAATCAACTGATCCTCTTGTATTTTCTTTTCAGCACCCACTCAAAAATACTTTGACAGTAAAATTAACAATGAACTGTTAGTTAGATGTATTGTCCAATTTTCATGGGAAATACATTACTTTGGTCTCTGTAATGTGTGTGTCGTTGACTGAACACTATTCAATTTTTTTTCTCCGTGTTTTTCTCCTTGTCTCCGTATTCTTTCTGTTGAAGAGCGTAGCTCGAAACGTCAAAGACTTTCCTTATTCCCGAGCGTCATACTAATATATACTTCCGTTATTTACACCACCTGTCCTCGTCTGTTGTTATTATTTGTATATTCTCCCATATATATATATATATATATATATATATATATATATATAATGTTGACCACTAAAGTGGACATTTAATGTGCTAGAAATAGACCACATCATATTTCTAGCACATTAAATGTCCACTTTAGTGGTCAACATTATATATAAAAATATGCTTTAATCCCCTGAGATCGCAGATATTTTTTCTGAATCTCTCTGATTCTTTAAATGTGCTAGCTTCCTGGTAATAAATCGATATTCATTAATATATGATTTTTTACCCTATGTTTTAATTATATATATATATATATATATATATATATATATTGGAGCAAAATGTCAGTTGTCATTATTTTGGCTGACGGGCTGACCTAAAGTTATGTCTTGGCTAATTTGGTGACACACATTTTTGGTGGGGTCACACTAAATTAAAGTAAAATGTACTTTAGTAGCTTTAAATGGCAAATTAGTTGTTCAAACACATGGATGTGTTTGAACAGCTTATTTGTCATTTAGAACCGCTAAAGTACATTTTACTATGATTTAGTGTGACCTCAAAAATGTGTGTCACTAAATCAGCCAAGACGTAACTTCAGGTCAACTAGTCAGCCACAATAACGACAGTTTATACCTTGCTCCAGTTCAAGCTCTGCTTGAGGTTTGAATGACACAATAAAATATCTCACAGACTGGATCACTTTTCTCTTTATGGTTCAATGTAATTGAGATTCTTGTCATCATGATTATCACCATCAGCGTCATTTGGTTGTTGTTTACTCTCAGCTCAGCTCTGAGAAAACAGGCTTATGATCAGAAGCATTCTAGCCATGAACATCCCGTGTTTCTTCTAGTTGTGGCTGTGTGGTAAGTAGCTTCTATACCAACCACGTGGTAAGAAGCTTGCTTCCCAACTGCATGGTTCTGGGTTCAGTCCCACTGCATGGCACATTAGATAAGTGTCTTCTACCATAGTCTTAGGGTGATTAAAGCCTTGTGAGTGGATTTGGTAGACAGAAACTGAAAGAAACCCGTCATGTATATATACATAGATACATATATATGTGTGTATATGTGTGTGTCTTTGTGTCTGTTTGTTCCCCCCCTCACCACTTGACAACCGGTGTTGGTGTGTTTACATCTCTGTAACATTGCAGTTAAGCAAAAGAGACTGATAGAATAAGTACTTGGCTTAAAATAAGTCCTGAGGTTGATTTGTTTGACTAAAACCCCTCAAGGTGGTGCTCCAGCATGAATGCAGTCAAATGACTGAAACAAGTAAAAGTATGAAAGAATAAAAGAATATATATATATTTCCTGGTTTCAATGGCGTATGTGTTCCCCAGCTGGACGGGACGCCAGTCCATCGCAGCGTTACTCATTTTTGCCAGCTGAGTAGACTGGAACAACATGAAATGAAGTGTTTTGCTCAAGAACACAACGCATCGCCCGTTCCAGGAATCGAAACCACAATCTTACGATCATGGTGCTGACACCCTAACCACTGAGCCACGCGCCTCCACACATATATATATGTTTTCCAAAATGGAGGCGAACACATTTCTCCAAGTGATCAGCTTGAAAAATTGTTAAGATGCTTGGATATTTTCCTCCTTTTCTTAACATAAGACCAATGGTAGCCTTAACACACAAATAAAGAAATTATATCCACCAATACAGTGTTGAGCACTCATTTTCACTGTTTGGCATATATATATATATATATATATATAAAATACAGTATATCTGGAACAAAATTATCCAATACAGTTTTTTTAAGGACAACTGGTTGTTATTTGAGGAATATTTGGCTGCTATTTTTACCAGGTTGAGAAATCACACACACACAGACATATATAGGTGCAGGTATGGCTGTGTGGTTAAGAAGTTAGCTTTACAACTACATGGTTTCAGGTTCATTTCTATGCCAAGGCACTTTGAGCAAATGCCTTTTTGTGAGTAAATTTAACAGACGAAAACTGTACAGAAGTCTGTCATACATGTCTGTGTTTTTAAGTTTGTCTCTTACAATTTGACAAGTGTTAGCTTGCTTGTGTCCCTGTAACTTAGCAGTTTAACTAATAGAAACTGGTAGAATAAGTACCAAACTGAAATCAGTTGCATCAACTAAACCTTTCATGTTATTGCCCCATAATGACCACAGTTCAATGGTTGAAACCAGTAAAATAATGAAAGTATATATATAAATGTGTGTGTGTGTGTGTATATATATATATATATATATATGTATATATATATATATATATGTATACATATATATATATATATATATATATATATATATATATATATATATATATGTATATATATATATATATATATATGTATATATATATATATATATGTATGTATATATATATGTATGTATATATATATATATGTATGTATATATATATATATGTATGTATATATATATATATGTATGTATATATATATATATGTATGTATATATATAGTATGTATGTATATATATATATATGTATGTATGTATATATATATATATGTATGTATATATATATATATGCATGTATATATATATATGTATATATATATATATATATGTATATATATATATATATATATGTATATATATATATATATATATGTATATATATATATATGTATATATATATATATATATATATATGTATATATATATATTATATATATATGTATATATATATATATATATATATGTATATATATATATATATATATATGTATATATATATATATATATATATATATGTATATATATATATATATATATATATGTATATATATAATATATATATATATATATATATATGTATATATATATATATATATATATATATATATATATTATAATATATATATATATTATATATTTATATATATATATATATATATATGTATATATATATATATATATATATATATATATATAT